>NC_138379.1:94193853-94210845 GCF_054177405.1 Leptonychotes weddellii | reverse complement strand
CAAAATCTTGCCATTTGCAACAACATGGATGGAACTAGAGGGTATTATGCTGAGAAAAATAAGTCAATCAGAGAAAGACATGTATCATATGACTTCACTGATATGAGGAATTCTTAATCTCAGGAAACAAACTGAGGGTTGCTGGAGTGGTGAGGGGTGGGAGGCATGGGGTGGCTGGGTGATAGACATTGGGGAGGGTATGTGCTATGGTGAGCGCTGTGAATTGTGCAAGACTGATGAATCACATACCTGTACCTCTGAAACAAATAATACATTATATGTTAAAAAAAAAAAAGATAATAGGAAGGGAAAAATGAAAGGGGGAAATCAGAGGAACAGATGAACCATGAGAGACTATGGACTCTGAGAAACAAACTGAGGGTTCTAGAGGGGAGGGTGGTGGGGGGATGGGTGAGCCTGGTGATGGGTATTAAGGAGGGCACGTATTGTGGTGTATGGTGACTAACATAACATAATAAAATTAAAAAAAAAAAAAGGAGGGCACGTATTGCACGGAGCATTGGGTGTTATATGAAAACAATAAATCATGGAACACTGCATGAGATACTAATGATGTAATGTATGGTGACTAACATAATTTAAAAATAAATAAATAAAATGAGACTTGAAGGTTGATGAGGTAGTTAGCTGGAACAGGAAGAATGGCAGAAACTAAGGCATTTCAAGAAACTGAAGGCAGAATTATGGAGGATGCTAGGAAGGGGGCAGGGTGTGAGGGGGTGGAGGGTCCATGGAACCAGAAACTGGGCTACAGTAGCAGGCGGGGGCACAGGGTCAGACCAGGTGATGTCCGTAAGCCACGCTGATGAGTCTGCACCGAAGCCTGAGAGCTAACTGGAACCACTGATGGATGGGTTTTGGACAAGGGAGTGACACATTGTTAAATAAGGAGGAAGCGACTGGACCCTCCTTTCTCCTCCCTGAACAAAGGCCTATGAGTAGTACATGACTTTGGCCTCTGGTGTATGTTTTCATTCTTGAAAAATTTGGAACTAATCTGAAATTTTGCTTTTAGAAAGCAATGAATATGAGCTAGGTATAAAGCAGAATGAGGCAGTATTTTTTACCTCTTTAGATAATGTTCCAAGTAAAATTAATAAAAAATATGCCTGAGAAAACAAAAAATGTTAAAATTCCATATTCTGCGTTTTGTTTTTCTAGTGCGTTTTGAATAGTCTTTATAAGCTTGTATTGGAAAACCTTGTCTATTTCTCTTCTGATTGGTCTTTCAACCTAGAAGACAAGTCTTTCTCGTTCAAACCCAGTCCTGACATTTGCACAATGGGCATGGAAGAAGTTTCCATCGACTTCTGGCTGATCTGGACCTCTCATGTATATTTGTAAACGTACTCCTTCAGGGGTACCAGAGAAAGAAAACATGCATCTCCTTTTCTCAAAGATTACGATCTAACTGGGGGAAGGAAGACTGGATGGAAGGAGAGAGAGGCCCAAGCTGGTCCAGCAACATTCAGGCAGGTACGAAGCCACATCCCAGACTGAGAACGGGGATGCGTGTGTCTCAGCGTGAGGGCTGTGAGCATCTACAGAATGCGCATTTCTATAACTACCCCGTGTAAGACATATGCTAAAATCTGAAAGCCACCAGTAAGTGTTGCAGGGAATGAAAGAAAGGAACGAAGATTTCATTTTCCCATTGTGGAGCAGAGCCTGAAGACGGCGTGGAAGTACAGTCAGGATGTGAGTGGATGAGTCAGGGCATGGAGGAAACCACAGGCTTCCATGGCTGCTCCCTTCCCTCGGATGTGGGTGAGCTCCTCATGAAGGACACCCAGATAAAGGAAATTTTCTACTTTTAATGTTGGTGGACCCTGCTCCCAGTCTCCCAGGGAGGGTATACTTTTAACATTTACCGAGGTTAAAATGATTCGACAAAACCTCAATGCATGGGCTGTTTCTGCCCTGAGTGCACATTGCTCATCTGCTTCTTTTAAAAAATAACCAAAAAGGAGCATTCCAAACACAAAGGTAAGAAAAACAAAAAAACCTCTCTGGTTCCCATAGATTATAGTTGAACATACTTGAACACACTAGTACGATAAAGTCTGTAACTTTCTGGAATGTCCTTCATCGGGATATTTTTGTAACTCCTCGTGTAAAACCATATGTAAGCCTGCACTGAACGTTCCTTCCCCAGAACTCTCTCTTCTTTGTGAAAACTGTGTATCCAGGGCACCTGTCCTTACTTGGGCTTGAGTAAGATTCTTTTTTCTTTCTCTTTACAATTTTTAAAAAGGTTTGTCCATCTTGCACCCGCAACCTTCAGCTCAGATTCCCTTGATGAGACATAGAAAGGGGAAAGACCATGACTCTTCATTGTGAAGACCAGTGCCCATGACAGGGGGTCACCTGGATCCCAAAAGGACTTGAATTCCACTCATTACAGGTCAGTTTTGCCCAGGACACCTCCTTGCCCTCCCCCTCCGCCACCCCCAGGCCGGCCTTCCAGGGGCACGAGGGACTCAACTTGAGAACGGCTCGAGGCGCACTTGTCCCTGTGGCAAGTGTGTCCAGCAGTGGCTTGAAAACCGTGTTTCCCTCCTCTGGGGAGGAGTCATGTTCTAAAAGTATGAGGATTGCCAAAACTCTGGGATCCTCCTCCTGAGATATCAGGACGGTGCTGGAATCTGTGTTTTTGGATATCAACAAGTGTAGCTTTCTTTCAATCCTGTGGACGGCCCAGAATCCTTAGCCAGAGTGCAGCTCTATACTGCTTGCACTCAAAGAGCTCCCAGTGGTGCAAAGAGGAATAAAAGACAAAACAGAGGTTCTAAGTGCTGGGTTCAGAAGGCAGATGACTTTTGTCTGGCGTAGGAGGGGAGGCTTCCATGAGTAGGTGACGCATCCATCAGGCACCCGGCCACGTAGGGCAGTTACTGTCCTCCGTGGCCCCTTGCTCTCATATGGCAGAGGACCTGCCTCCATGCTCCTCGGCCCGACGCCTCTTCTGTTCCTCTTCATTCTTGTCCACCCTGATGTCTGCAGATTCCCTCAAATCCTGCAATTTTATTTCCAGGAGGAAACACCAGACTGATCAACTGCCACCTACTAGACAAATTCTTTTGCCAGTACTCTCAGAGGCCACGAGCCAGGCTGTAGATGCCTGGCCAGGAAAGTGGGGTCCCGCATCCCAGGGCCCAGCGACCCCTGTGTACAGACCCGTGGAGGGGTGGCTGTGGCGGACAAGAGTAGCCTGTGTCCAAGACAGGTTGTGGGCACGTCACTGTGATTCACTTCACAGCAGCAGGTGCCTGGTCATTGTGTGGGTAACCGGCTGGCACAAGACATGCAGGGGGAATGGTGGGGCGGCCACCGTAACAGGCCAGCCTAGGGGCTGATGAGGTCCTGACCCCCTGTGCCACGGCTTACACGGCGCCTTATTTCCATCCTTGGGAAAGGAAATAAGAAGTCAATGAGGGGGCGCCTGGGTGGCTCAGTCGTTAAGCGTCTGCCTTCGGCTCAGGTCACGATTCCAGGGTCCTGGGATCGAGCCCCGCATCGGGTTCCCTGCTCTGTGGGAAGCCTGCTTCTCCCTCTCCCACTCCCCCTGCTTGTGTTCCCTCTCTCACTGTGTCTCTCTCTGTCAAATAAATAAATAAAATCTTCAAAAAAAATTAAAAAAAAAAAGTCAATGAGGAAGGCATTTAGGACCACTGGGTAACCGGTGGTGGTGTGGAGAAGGGGAAGAAGGAGGAACTGTTAAAAATAACTCCAAAGCTCTGACTTTGGGTGATGATTCCAAAAGTATTTAGTAGAAATAGTAACAGGAAATTCGATCTGGTTGTGGGAAGCCGGGAGGGGCGAACGCTGCGTCGGACATTGTCACAATTCAAGATGGAAAGGGACTTAATGATCAGAATTGGTGATTTTAAAACTTTGCATTTTTCATATTAATGTGGATACCTTTCTTCAAATGAAATCGTAAATGTATAGTAAAATAAAAGTCAAACGTCCTTGTTGAGGCACTACTGGGTAGGAGGGCCCAGTCATCCCACTCAGGAGCCTCTTCCTGATTCCCCATCTCAACACGTGCCTCAGGGGGCCTCTTGGTCGGTGCGTGCAAAATGCTTGGGCAAACAGCTCCATCCTTTACAGACCATAAAACTGCTGCCCAAAGAGGCAAAGTGATTTTCCCAAGGGCACACGGCTGCTCAGCAACAGACCTAGGATGGTGACCCTGACTTCCTAATGCACAGTTCATCCATGGAAGGTGTAACGTGTGCCTGGGCGGGCGCGGGGGGAAGGCAGCCGTGTGATAGGCAGCTTCAGCCTGTCTTCACAGAAGCCCCTTGCACACAGACAAGCGATGCTTCCCGAGGGGTACGACCTGCAGGAAGCACAATGACTGCTGGGGGTGGGCTCACCTGGGGCTCGGTGGGGAAGGCAAAGCGCGAGCCCGCCGTGTGAAGAGCCAGGGGAGCAGGGGGAGGTGGGGTCAAGGAGGAATAGCAGTTGCAAAGACCCTGAGGTGGAAATGAGCTGGGTTTGTCTGAAGAGCAGAGAGGCACCCGTGTGGCTGAAGGGCAGCTAGAGTAAGAGGCGAGTGAGGTCAGAGAAGGAAACTGCATTCAGCCATGCGCCTTCTTGCTTTGTGGTCTGCTGTGCCCGCAAGACTTTGGGATAGTGAGGTTCACACACTCCACCAATGCTTGCTCCCTGCAAGAGGAGAGTGTCCTGAAGCCACACTAGACTAGGGGCATACAGCTGACCCTTGAAGGACGCAAGTTTGAACTGCATGGGTCCACTTACACATATGTATGTAAGTATGTAAATATGTATGTATGTATGTATGTATTTATTTTAGGGAGAGAGAGCGAGCTTGTGGCAGGTGTGTGAGGGAGAGAGGGGGAAGGGGCAGGAGGGAGAGAGAATCCTAAGCAAGCTCCACGCCCAGTGCGAGCGCGGCCGAGGGGCTGCATCCCACGACCTTGAGATCATGACCTGATCCAAAACCAGGAGTCCAATGCCCAACCAACTGAGCCACCCAGGCACAACCCCCCCCTTTTTTAAGGGTTGACAGCAGAAGCCACAAGGCCTTTATTCATAGCCACACACCCAGGCTCCCAGGATCTTACTAGACCATAGGAGCAGGGGTCCCCCACGCTGCCCCCTGCCCACTGGGGAGGAGAGGGGCAGGGCTGCAGGCTGCTGGGTACCTGGACTGCAGCCGAGGAGGGTGCCCAGGAGCCAGCCAGCACTGCACAGGGCACCCCAGTCCTCCTGACCCATTGGGGCTGTGCTGGGGCGCGGAGGCCCCGGACCCGCCTCCTCCAGGCGGGCACTCAGGGGTGGCGGTAGCTGCGAGGTGGGCTTAACTACACCTGCGGGCAGGGGCGCAGGGCCTCTACCCATGCGCAGCATTGCGCCCAGCCTGCCCCCGTCCTGGCTCAGCCCTGGCGGCCCTCCTATACCTGCCTGCCTTTCAGTGAATACATCTGCAGATCTGTAAATGTCTTTTCTCTTCCTTATGATTTTCTTAACTACATTTTCTTTTCTCTAGCTGACTTTATTGTAAGACTAAGGTTTATAATATGGGTAACATACAAAATACATGTTCACTGACTGCTCATATTACCCTGAGGCTTCTTGGCAACAGTAGGCTATTAAAGTTTTGGGGGAGATTCAAAAGTTACATGGAGATTTTTGTTGGGGCATGTGGGTGCCTCTAAGCCCACACTGTCCAAGGACCAGCTGTGTCTGTCTCCTCATCATCTTGCTCTGAATCTCCTGGGTCGTATTACACTTACTGGCACAGGAGCGTGATGGCAAACCAGGTCCCCCCCGCTCTGGAATAAAGGACGTTCCCTGCCACAGAAATGCAGCGTGGAGCAAGAACGTCTGGGTTATTAATTATTTGCTTTAAAACTCTTCTCTGTAATAAAATTTACTTATACTATAATTGGTTTTCTTTTTTCCTATAAATTAGTCATTCTTTAAACTACAAGTGAGTTACCAGCTCCAGCTTGTTCCAGGGCTATGTCTTCTCTGTCAAGTTTGTACTGGCTCAGCCATCATGTAATAACAGAACTCTCCCTAACTCATTGGTGTAACACCCAAGAGATGCCAATGCAGAAGTTGCAGGCTTTAAAGGAATCAGTTTCACAGGACTACTAAAAACTATAAGGTACAATGGAGTATGTCTCACTATGGAAATATGAAAGGTGATTTTCCATAAAATAAATCAGCTCTAAATGCAGTGAGCTCGCTTGCTGTGCTTTCCTTCTTCCCTATCGATTAGTAGTTACTCCTTGAGGGTAACTTGGGTTTACGTGTGGGGAAGAACAAGCTAATTCATGCACAGAGCTCCGCCCTCGGCTTGGAGAAGGTGGCAGGATGTGTGTCCCCTTCCCATGGCCTCTGCTGCAGGACTAGAGGGTCGCAGCTTCTCCCCTGCCGAGTACACACACACACACACACACACACACACACACACACACACATATAAGGTCCCACTTCTATGCTCTGTCATTTGTGCCCAATTTGGGGCAGACACATTTCCCCAGCGTCCTGTGGGCACAGCAGTTGAGAGCAGGATAACGAGTTGTAAACAGCACCGTCCTCCTCTCCCCAGAGACCCTCATGTTCTCCCATACCCTCTCCTCTTTCCCTCATCCCCTGTAACTCCCAAGTCCTGTGGGCAAGCCTCTCTTCCAGGCCAGGGGGCAGCACCTCATATACAAGGGTCTTTCTGAGTCAGAAGTCCAGGAACCTGGGAAGCTTTGTAGTCAGTATGACTCTCTGAACAGAATGACTGACTGCCAGATCCATTCAAGGCCATACAACTGGCCTGGGCTGAAAATGATGTTATCTAGTCACCAACTCACCATAACTCAGGCTGCAAGGACCACCCCCCATTGGGGACCATCCTCCATGGGGACCACCCTCCATGAGGACCACCACCCATGTTGACCACCCCCTATGGGGACCACCCTCCATGAGGACCACCACCCATGTTGACCACCCCCTATGGGAACCACCCCCCATGGGGACCATCACCCATAGGGGCCATCCCCATGGGGACCACCCCCCATGGGGACCACCCCCCATGGGAACCACCCCCTATGGGGACCACCCTCCACGGAGACTACCACCCATGGGGACCATCCCCCATGGGGACCATCACCCGCGGGGACCATCCCCCATGGGGATCATACCCACGGGGACCACCTCCCATGGGGACCATCCTTCATGGGACTACCCCCCATGGGGACCACCCTCCATGGGGACTACCACCCATGGGGACCATCACCCATAGGTATCACCCTCCATGGGGACTACCACCCATGGGGACCATCATCCATGGGGACCACCCCCCCATGGGGACCACCCTCCATGGGGACTACCATCCATGGGCACCATCACCCATGGGGACTACCCTCCATGGGGACCACCACCCATGGGAGGACTCCTTTGAAGTTGCTGTTGTTTGTTGCAGATAAGGATTGAAACTGCTCAGTGCCACAGTGAGAAAATTAGCACCTGTCTTTACCTGTTCTAATTCAGTGATTGTCTGGATTGTCTCCTGTCTTACAGAACTAGACCACCCCAGAGAGCAGCTACTTCAGGAATCACTGGGACTTTGGCGCTTTCACGGAGGGTGAAAGCGGAGGGCCAGCCAATTTCAGGGGCCCACCGTTTTCCAGACTACTCTACCCTCAACCACCAATGATGTTCCCAGTGGTCAGGGACTTTTAAATATTCACCCACTCTGCCGTGAAGGGGTGTTTAGTCCCTGTTTGTAAAAATAACCTGGTATTTTATAACTCTCACCTGCATTATCAATTCAAATGACTAATGATGTTTCTGGCACCTTTTACTTAAACTTCTTAAAACTTCTTGCTTGGATGGCTTGGCCCAGTTTTACACTAAACCTCATTTCAGTTCTTTTCTGAGAATTATACCAGCAACACCTCAGGAAAGAGCAATAGTCTGCTATATACACAAAATGACTGTGTCATGAAGAGGAAGCAATAGACGAAACTCTCAAGGCTAAATTTGACTCCAAGAAACCTGGGTGATGGTCTTATCGTCAGTCGTGTCCCTGTCTCCCAGAGCTTTGACTATGGGAACTAGTCTCGAGGGCATAGACCAAGGGCCTTCCCAAGCTTGACTCAATTCTGATGATCGTGATTTCATGTCTGGTAACAGGCATTCAACGGGTGTAAAACACACTGCCACACGGCGTGTTTTTGCCCCCAGGACCAAAGTCTTAGTTCTTCTAAGTAGAGAATCATCAATGATTATTCTGCCAAAGGAAACACCTTAATGTATCTTCTTCCTTTTCCCAAGGAGGTGGAATTCAGGAACTGATGGCCCCAGCTGTCAGTTCAGGCTGGAGATGGGCAAAGAGATGGGCCAGGACATCCTGCAAGCAGCGTGAGACAGGCCTCTAATGCTGGACCCGAAGGGCGAGACCATGTGAGTGTGCCGTCCATGGAATGACTACATCTACTCCCTATGGTTTTAAAACAATGAGATTTAGACTCAGAGGATTTGGTGTGCTCGGCTATGGTATGAATGCTCAAAGGTGATTCAGTTACTGATGCTGAAATAAAGTCAGGCACGTGGTTGGAAAATAGGACCATGTGTGTTTCAGCTGACAGAGTCACATGGCATGGCATGGTTGTGCGGTGTGAGTGTGGGAGGAAATGGGTTTAGGATGCCAACATTCCCGTTCGTGCCCGTCCTGAGGATACAGCAGGATTTTAGGCTCTGCTGGGCTATGCCCCAGAGCACGGTGCCTCTGTCATCCCACCTCATCCTCACCTTTCCTCAGGAGAAATCCTTGATGACTGGCTAATCTTCCTTACAACTGAGAAGCCACTGGGTCTTTCCCCTAGGGAATATCTAGGAAATGCAGGTAACATTTGAAACTAGCCTAAAAAAGACATCTCCTAAAGGAAAACTTTCTTCTAATAAGCCTTAAGAGGTATTTCACAAATAATAAAAAATCCGTATTGGGTACTCTTTCCTTGTTTCTAAGCTCATGAATTCCTGTGCTAATCCCTGCTCTTGGTACGGATAGTATAGGGTTGACCAGATGGTCTTTCCCACTGTAGGAAGAGGCCTCACTTCGCCTAGAACTGGAAAGAGGCAGGACTCATTAACTGTGAAGAAGTGGATGATGGAGTTTTTGTTGTTGATTCTGTAGTGCTCCTTCTTGGAAGTTTTAAGACAGAATTACATACCCTCAAGAAGCAGGACAGATATAGAAGCACTTAGTCATTGGACTAAACTGAAGGGAAGTGGCCTACGGATTGTGTGAGTAGGAAGTGTGGAGGACTTACAACTGTGAACTGACAGAGTGACCTCAGCTTCTGGTCTGAGGACACGCTGCATGTCACCCCCCACCCCTACCAGCCTCTTCTGCACTGCCCTATAGCGGCTGTTATTTGACCCAGCTACATGCCCAGGAGTCTACGATAAATGCTACACATGCATTATTTCAGTTTGCTATGTGGATTCAGATCCCCAGCCTTCCACACACCAGCTGTGTGACTTAGGACAAGGTTCTTAGTCTCTCTGTGCTTGGTTGTTCACATAAAGGAGGCATGAAAATAGAACTTTTGTGACAATAAGTAAATTAACACATGTAAAACACTTAAACAGTTGTGGGACCCAGGAGAGCATGTATGTTACTGTTATCATGTCTGTCATTTTAGATGAGATGAGGTTTGTCATCAAGACCCAGAGAGGCTGAGTCTCTCTGTGGGTGGCTCGCCAGCATCCCGGGGGCAGGTTAGGTGCTGCCCTGAGGCACCGTGTTCTACCAATGGTGACTTGTGCATATTATACTCTCAGCTCTGACCTCGGGGGCAGCCTCCCCACCACCCGCTGATGCTCCCCAGGATGGACACTTCACACACAGACCGCTGCGCTCTGTGGATTCCTCCCACAGCCCCTCCACGTTCTGTACCTTGAAGGGAGATTGCAAAGGGTTGGTGAGCTGGAGCGATGGAAGGACACAGGACGGGGGCGCTGAGGGTTCTCACAAGGTCGGGGCTAGATTTGGCATACAGTGAAGACAAAAGGTGGCTAACAGATACAGAGAAAATGGAAGGATGGACAGTACCGCACATGGAGGGTCCCCGTTGCTCTCCTCTGTCTTCCAAGGTGCAGGGGTGTGGCCGGCCGACGTCCACTCCTTCCTGCTCTGTGTCCTTGGCAGCTGCTTGCACGGGGGGCTACTGAGTACAGGAAATGCAGCTATAATCATAATTGAGATTTGCTGTAAGTATAAAATACATACTGGATTCCAAAGACTTCGTACAAAAAACAATGTAAAGTATCTCTGTATTAATTTTTCCAAAATCTTAATATTTGAAATACTGATATTTTAGATATATTGAGTGAAATAAAATATATTAAAGCTTATTTTACCTGTTTTTTTTCTAATTTGTTTAATGAGGCTTCTATAAAATTTAAAATTACATATGTGAATTGTGTTCTATCTCTGTTGCACAGGTTTGCTCTAGATCACAGGTCCCCTGAATTCCCGGCTGCCAAGGCTGGGATGGGCCTCCTTCACTGGCTGATCTACCAAGGATGGACCCCTCAATGATGGGCTAATCCCTAGTGGTGGCCCAGGGGCTACAGGATACGGTGGGTGTGGATGGTCTACAGGTCTGGGTGTCCCTACGTATGTGTTGGGGTCTCCTGAATTGCCAAACAAAGCCAGAGAGAGGAAGAGAAGAAGAATCTGCTAGAAAGAGGGGCCTCAGAGATGTCGGGGACAGGCACAGGCTCTGGGTAAAGGTGGTCTGGAGGGGATCCCAGAACTGGTATATTCTAGGAGGTGACGCTGACAGAGCTGGAAGGAGCAGAGGTTGTGACCGGCTTTGTGCTGACACTATCCAGAGTGGGGCCCCCAGGAGGGGGCCTGGTGCCCAAGTGCTGTGCAGGTGTAGGTCTGTGTAGCTGGCAGCTCTTTTCTTCATGAAGAAGCCAGCTTGACCGCTGAGAGCAAGAGGGGGAAGAAAAATTTAAGACATTCAGGATAGACCAAACTGAACTGCAATAGACGTATGTATTTTTCTCAGTATTTACGTCTTCACCGAAGGAAAAGGCCAGCCCCTCATTAGCAAGTAGGGGGCCCCAGCCTCTGGGTTGAGGCAAGGACCCGACCTTGAGTTTCCCAAGATCTGGCAAAAAGAAAGCAGAATGCACTGGACACAGAGCATTAAAAAGTAGGGACTCTTGTACGGGAAATAAAGAGGGGTATGGTTTGTAGCAAAAGTAGGGACTCCAACTCAAGAAAAACACAGAAACAGATATAGTTGTCAAAGTTGGAGGCAAAGCCAAAGCTGTTCTGGCAGAGAAAATATTTCGCTGAGTCCCAGGCATTGAGCTGGGGCTCCCTCAATCGCTCCTGACCAAGGTCAGTGGGGATCAAGCGGCCTCAGACGTGGGGAGAGGATGAGCCATGAAGGTGGAGAATGTGGCAGAGCCCGGCAATTAACCAAGGTCAGAGAGACAGACGCAGCTCCCCGTGTACCATCACACTAGTGATCTCCTTTTAGAAGAAGTGAGTATATTTCACAACCCTTGATAAGCAATGGGTGTCTCAACCCACTGTGCCCTGGCCTGTGGAAGGCAGGGGAACTGGCAAGCCAGAAGGAGAAAGGTGGGATGATTCCCATGGACCAACCTCCAACATTACTGTATGATCTTGGAGAGATCATTTCTTCTCTCTTGGCCTCACATTGTTATTTGTAAAATGAAAGACCTGAATCCAATGATCTAACTGGTTCCTAATTTTTTTTTTTTCATTTTCAGTAAACAGAGGACATACAATACTGTCATGTCTCCCCACCCCCAAATTGGCTGCATTGGAAGATTTCAGGAAATGTTTTGAACTTCAGTGTAAATGTCAAGCAGAAGCATGGTACATATACATAGTGTATAATGCAGTTCCAGTAAAACTGCTCTGACTTACTCATTTTCCAGCAAATCCCACATAATTTGAGTCATTTTGTTGTTCAAATACCCTGCCTCCATTACTGTTATGGTACAATACCACCCAGCATTTCACTTCCCCATTGCCTGGCTTCCTTGGCCTTTATTTTATGCTGCTGTTGCTCAAACCATGAACCTGTTCAGATGTGCCCTACGAAATCAGCAGTAAACTACTTAGCAGGGAACCTTACTTAGAAGAGATAAAGCCTGATGAGTGCACTCAGAAAAGCGAGCACATGGCTGCAGGCATAGATGGTTCCGTGAGCCAGTCCTCTCTCTGCTCAGCTTGAAATGATCCAAACCAGAGCTTTCCAGAAACAGAGCCAACATAAGCGTACACACTGTTCCCCACATGCTCAGAGGTACTTAGAGCTCTCAGAATCCTGCTTCCCTTGCACTGCTTTGCAAACAAAGGCACAAGCCATGGGGTACTCATCAAGTGAGGCATAGGCTGGCTCAAGTACACAACCCAGAAAGGCCATGCCTTTAACCACAAACAGTAAGTCCTTGTCAGTTAGGATTGGAAGGGTCCCCTAAACTGCTTTGTCTGTGACCAGTACTGGGCTTTTAGGGCTCAGCATATTCAAGCAAAGGTAAGGTTGTCAAGTAAAGGAATTTTGCCGGAATATGTAAATACTAAAAAAACAAACCAAAACACACTTGTAGTTACTGATTGCAAATGTTTTTGGCACAGGAGGCAGGGACATCGACGAGGATGCATGGATTACGTCCTTTAAGCCAACGTGAAGCTAGAAACATGGGAACGGTAAGATCTTCACTTCTAAAGAACTGTTAAGGTCTAGCAGGTGGGTTCTGATTCACACGAGCCCAGTTCCAGGACAACCAAGACTTAAGAGACTCACAGATTGGCGGGATATCACGTACGCCGTGATTGTTTCTTGCTCAGCTGATGTGTGGTGCCATTTTTTGACTGATTCTAGAATGGGTTATAATGAACTTGAAATACATGGAAGAGAAATTTTTCTTCTCTCGGTACATAATGTTGGGGCATGATGTTGCCTTTCAGGTTAAATAAGAGCGCTTTATGAGCAGGGAGGAATTCGAGATCAGCATTCGGCACACTCCAGAATATCAGGTATAAATAGTCCCCCAAAATTAGCAAAACTAAGTCATGTGAGAGAAAGAAACTTTGGAAACCTTAAGCATTCTCTTCCCCTAAGAGGTGAGTGTCCCAAGTAATAGGCCCAGGAGTTTGGGGGTTTCTTCCCTCTTGCTGTCAGTCGGTTTGGTTCCTCTCTAGAGGGCAGCTCTGTGCTCCGTGCACATTGTGTAGTTTGTGGTTCGTGTTCAAGTCTGTCCCCCAGGGGCCTGTGATGACTCACAAGCTCTGGCTCCACTGGGCTTGCCGCAGTCTTGGTGGTCTGGCAGGACATGTGGTTCTGACTCCCATCTCTGAGAAGGAAACTTCACAGTTGAGGGGTGAGTGACAGGGACACAAACCTTATTCGAAACTCAATGGCATCATGTCAGGAATGAAACCATCGGTGATTTGGCCAAGTTCCTTATCCTACACTAAACAAGAAAGCCCTAGTTGTGCGATTTAATCAAATGATCTGACCATTTCATCATTTTCAAAAGAGTATAGCCAGTGCCACCTAGCGCAACTATTGTCAATTTCACAGTTGTACGAAGAATCCTTAAAATCTGGCTATTTCCTGTGACTGGGACTTAGATTTGGTTGCTAGGCACAGTGGCTGTCTCTTTCTGTGAGATACTGCTCTGTATGTTTCGGCGTTTTTATTCTGACGTGAGGATGTGCAGATCCAGAACACTATTTTTTTTATTATGTCAGTCACCATACAGTACATCATTAGTTTTTGATGTAGAGTTCCATGATTCATTGTTTGATGTAACACCCCGTGCTCACTGCGGTACTATTTTTAATTTGACATGAAAATTCTCCCAGGACAATTTCAGGGGCAAACTGTGTCACCCCAGCATGGGATCTTGTCAGTTGCTCCTAGTCCAAATGCGTCTGGACTACAGATTCACTCTGTGAGGTTTTCCAAACTTTTCACCCCAGTGCAGACTGTTCCTAGGTGATCTTCCAGTTGAGCAAGGTTGGACATTAGCTCTTATATGTACTCCAACATTTGTGGACATAGTATCACTTCTCAAGATAAAGTCATTTGGTTTCCTCATGTCCTTCATGAACATCTGTGTGAATGGGCACTCTGTATTTGAGCTAACAGATGTTATAGCAGATCCTATGAGGACCAGGTGCTCATCTCATAATGAGATTTCCTTAAATATGACTCTCACCCTCATTGGTGAGTTCCAAATAGACATTTGGTATAATTTGAATTTGATGTTCTGGCCACAACAGAAGGGACACTGATCCAGGTAACATCAATCAAATTGAGTATTTGAAACTGAGACTGCAGCAGAGACGGGAGTTGGGAAATAATTCTTATCTACCTATCATCTATCTATCGAAGAGAGACCATGCAAGCAAATGAAGTTTTTTCTGAAATCATGTTAAGCATCTTTTTAAAAATGAGAAAGAAAGAAAGAAAATAATTTTCTATGTTCAGATATGTTTGGGAAATCTTGTTCACAAGATTCTTTGCCACAGGACTATTTGTAGCCTTTAATACACTAGCACGTACTATGAATCTTCTGGAAAAGGGTGTAGAACACCATGCTCCTAGATCTTGCCAGGAAGCTTTGAGCCCCAGCAACACCCATATCATTTCTCAGAAGTGCTGCAAAGAATGCTTCTTTGTTTTATTTTTTAATTTTAAATTTTAAATTTTGTTAATATACAGTGCAATATTGATTTCTGGAATAGAATTCAGTGATTCATCATGTACATACAACACCCAGTGCTCATACCAACAGGTGCCTCCTTAATGCCCATGACCCACCCACCTTGCTCCATGAACACTTGGTTTGTTCTCTATCATTAAGAGTCTCTTATTGTTTGTTTCTCTATCTCCTTTTTTCCCCTTGCCATATGTTCATCTGTTTTCTTTCTTAAATTCCACATTTGAGTATTCCACATGAGTATTTGTCTTTCTCCAACTGACTTATTTCACTTAGCATAATACTCTTTAGTTCCATCCACGTCATCGCAAATGGTAAGATTTCATTCTTTTTGGTGGCTGAGTAATATTCCATTGTCTATATATACCACATCTTCTTTATCCATTCATATGTCAATGGACATTTGGGCTCTCTCCATAACTTGTTGATAATGCTGCTATAAACATCAGGGTGCTTGTGCCCCTTTAAATCAGTATCTTTGTATCCTTTGGGTAAATACCTAGTAGTGAAATTGTTGGATCATACAGTAGTTCTATTTTTAACTTTTTGAGGAACTCCATACTGTTTTCCAGCATGACTGCACCAGTTTGCATTCCCACCAATATAAGAGGTTCCCCTTTCTCCACATGCTCACAACACCTGTTTTTTCTTGTGTCAGTAATTTTCGCCATTCTGACAGGTGTGAGGTGGTATCTCATTGTGGTTTTGATTTGCATTTCCCTGATGATGAGTGATGTTGAGCATTTTTCAAGTGTCTACTGGCCATCTGTATGCTTTCTTTGGGAAAGTGTCTATTCACATCTTCTGCCCATTTCTTAACTAAATTATTTGTTCTTGGGGTATTGAGTTTGGTAAGTTCTTTATAGATTTTGGATACTAACCCTTTATCAGATGGGTCATTTGCAAATATATTCTCCCATTCCATAGACTGCCTTTTAGTTTTGTTGATTGTTTCCTTTACTGTGCAAAAGCTTATTATCTTGATGAAGTCCCAATAGTTCATTTTTGCTTTTTTTTTTTTTTTTCCATTGCCTTACAGAGTCATGTCTAATAAGAAGTTGCTGCGGCTGAAGTCAAAGAGGTTTCTGCCTGTCTCCTCTAAGAATTTTATGGTTCCAGGTCTCACATTTAGGTCTTTCATCCATTTTGAATTTATTTTTGTATATGGTGTAAGAAAGTGGTCCAGTTTCCCCAGCACCATTTGTTGAAGAGACTGTCTTTTCCACTGGATATTCTTTCCTGATTTGTCAAAGATGAGTTGACCATAGAGTTGAGGGGCCATTTCTGGGTTCTCTTATTCTGTCCCATTGATTTATGTGTCTGCTTTTGTGCCGGTACCATACTGTCTTGATGATGACAACTTTGGAACAGAGCTTGAAGTCCGGAATTGTGATGCCTCTAGTTTAGTTTTTCTTTCTCAGAATTGCTTTGGCTATTCAGGGTCTTTTGTGGTTCCATACGAAATTTTGATTGTTTATTCTAGCTCTGTGAAAAATGCTGGTGGTATTTTGATGTGATTGCATTAAATGTGTAGATTACTTTGGTAGTATAGACATTTTAACAATGTTTGTTCTTCCAGTCCATGAGCATGAAATGCTTTTCCCTTTCTTTGTGTCCTCGTCAATTTCTTCCATAAGTGTTTTATAGTTTTCAGAATACAGATCTTTTAACTTCTTTAGTCAGATTTATTCCTAGGTATCTTACTATTTGTAGTGCAATTGCAAATGGGATCAATTCCTTGATTTCTTTTTCTGCTGCTTTGTTACTGGTGTATAGAAATGCAACAGATTTCTGCACATTGATTTTATATCTTGCGACACTGCTGAATTCATGTATGAGTTCTAGCAAATTTTTGGTGGAGTCTTTCAGGTTTTCTACATATAGTATCATGTCATCTGCAAACAGTGAAAGTTTGACTTCTTCCTTGCCAGTTTGGATGCTATCTATCTAATCTATCTATTTATTTATTTATGTCATGTCTGATTGCTGAAGCTAAGATTTCCAGTACTATGTTAAATAGTAATGGTGAGAGTGGACATCCTTGTCTTGTTCTCAGAAAAGGCTCTCAGTCTTGCCATTTGCAACGACGTGGATGGAACTGGAGGGTATTATGTTGAGTGAAATAAGTCAAACAGAGAAAGACATGTATCATATGATCTCACTGATATGAGGAATTCTTAATCGCAGGAAACAAACTGAGTGTTGTTGGAG
>NC_138379.1:94146979-94193353 GCF_054177405.1 Leptonychotes weddellii | reverse complement strand
CCCCCCACTGCTCCGTGAGCCCCCACAGAAAAGCAATCACCCTATTCGTCTCCGCCTGAACGCTGCGTTCACCCTGCCCCTGACGGAGGCTTTTCATCTCAGGTGTGGGACCGAGTTTCAAAACTCCAGATTTCAGGGATGCCGGCGGCGCAGGCGCGGTTCCTGCAGGGAGGGTCTTCCCCGCTCGCCCGCCCGCCCGCCAGTCCCCGGCAGCGGCGGCAGGACCGCGGCGGCCCGCAGCTTCCAGCCGGCACCTCCGCCCGCCGCTCTGGGCGGGCTTCCCGCCCCTGTGCCTGGGAGCGACGCAGCACCCCGGCGCCCGCCACCCCGTGCTGCCCGAGACCCAGGGCTCCTCCGACCGCCCTGTCACTGCCGGGACCGGCCGCTCGCCGCCTGAGCGCCTCTCAGCCGGGGCGTCCCCGCGGCACGGGACTCCGTTCTGCCTCGGCCGCTTCTAAGACCCTGCGGCGGCCTGCGTGCGCCGGCCCCTCCCCGCCGCCGCGCCCCGCGGGCTCAGCTCGGCCCCCCCCCGCCCCCGTGAACTTCGCACCTCCTGCCTCCCAAAGGGCCGCCGCTCTCCTGCTTGTAGACTTGCAGGCTGTGTTCTCTCAGAAGTCCGACTGGTTCCTGGCGGCTCAGAATAACCGGACGACCGGCCGCGCTGTCGGGCCGAGCCAAGCTCAGGGCCCCGCGCCTCCGCCATCTTAGCCCGTGCTCCAGGCCGCGCCCCCCGGGCCGCTTCCTGTGGGACCGGAAGGGCCTCCGAACCGGACTTCCCGGGGGCGGTCCGCCGGGGCCGTCCGGCGCGGGGCCTGGAACGCGCGGTGCTCGCAGTTCCGCGGGGCTGCCGCCGGTCCGAGGAGCTCGTCCCACAAGTGCTGTTCCAAAGCAGCCTGTCCCGCGCAGAGTCCTCGGCGCGAGAGCGGCCCGGGGGGCGGGGAGCGGCCCTGTACCGCCCGGCGACCCGCGGGGCCCCAGGCCGAGAGGGGCCTCCGCCGCGCTCTCGCGGACACGCGCCCGCCGTCTCTCAAACACATGCCAGTCCTTAGGATGATCGCTCTGCATTTTTTTAACCAACAGGCTTTCGCCATCAGTAAGCTTTTTGTTTGCGTGCTTGTTTGTTTGTCCGGAGAAAACCATCCATTCATATGTAGCATCGGGAAAGACAGGAGGATCAGGATGTTTCCCATCTGCACTCTGCGGAAATCATCACAGGCGCTCCTTTCGCTCTGTGCTCGGCTCCAGAAAATCCTCTGTAGTCCGAAGGGCTGAATCTGGAGCCCTTTCCCTGGTTCCGTTCACTGCCCCCATTGTATTCGCCTTCGATATTTGCTGGGGTGTCTCTTCCACTGTGAGGACTTTCTCGAGCCACCTTCCTGTGCCCCTCGCCCCATCCACATGGAAGGGAAAATCCCTCTAACTGGAGTACCATGTTCTTTTCTTTATGGCATTTATCATAGTTGTATTTCATACTTATTTGATTAATACCCATCTCCCCAGCCAGACTTTGAGCGCCATGAAAGTAATAAGGATTTCCTTTTCCGTGTATCCACAGCATCTACTTAAGTTCCTGACACAGCATAGGTGGTCAATTACTATTTACTGCATGGATGGATGGATGGATGGATGTGTGGGTAGATGGGACGATGGATGGATAAATGGGTGCATGGGTGGGTGGATGGATGGATGGGTGGGTGGATGGATGGATGGGTGGGTGGATGGGATGGATGGATGGATGGATGTGTGGGTAGATGGGATGGATGGATGGATGGATGGATGGATGGATGGATGGATGGATGTGTGGGTAGATGGGACGATGATGGATAAATGGGTGCATGGGTGGGTGGATGGATGGATGGGTGGGTAGATGGATGGGTGGATGGGTGGAAGGGGATGGGTGGATGGGCATTTCTACTCCAATAGCAAGCCTTAGAAGAATCTTATGACACATTCTGGGAAGGTGAACAGTGCAGAGACTGACTTTGAGGGGTGCCCTGGGAGGAAACAATCAGCAGCCCTCCTCACACCTACAGTAACTGCTCATTCTCCCCTCAAAATCACTTAACTTACTAAATTTTAATCATTTTGCCCCCATTGTAGGATATAAGTTCTTAAGGGGTAGAGAGCAAGTTTTTCTAGTTCATCTCAACATCTTAGCTGCCTGACCTTTAATAGACACTTACTAAATGGGGATGGATAGTGTTTAGGAAAACAGAAGGGACCTAGTCTTAAGCTCAGGGGACCCTGAGGTTCCCAGAGAGTGTTTGCCTTCCTCATGAGAGTTCCCTGCCTCCCCGTATTTCCCAACTTCATCAACGTGCAATAGTCTCGTTTTAAACCTCAAGAGGGTCAGGCCCCAAGAGCTTCAAGGTACACATTAGAACCCGATCTTCCTTGCTCCCAATCTAGTGTTCTTCCCACCTCATTTCCAAATAGTGCTCCCAGCAGGGCAGAGTCTGAGGAACTGTGAGCTCCACCTGGGGAAGTGGGCCCATCAGCCCGAGGCCGACCAAACCCTGGCAGAGCTCCTGTTAACATGGCCTGGGACAGTTACTTCTTAATTCTGAATGTAGTCTTTCTACAAACAAACAAAGCAAAACAGTGAGTGAATTACATTCACCAAGAAATATGGGCAAGAAAAAGGAATAATTTAAATGGATTCTCTTTGTGTGAAGAAAGCCTAAAATTACACCAAAAGACAAAATGTACTATATAATAATGTCTGTTGAAAATATCCTTTTTATTATAAACAGTATAAACGCTTCCTGACACATCTTGCAAATATGATACACTTTATTTTCTTCGCCTGAATTTCTGTGAACAAGAGGTCCCAGCATGTCTGAGATCACCTGTGGCTGATCCCCCACTCAGTGAGCACCCCATGCCGGGCAGGTTAAGCTGTGCCAGGGGTGAGAGAAGAGCAAGAAGAGAGGGAGAAGCACATTTCCATATCTTCAGGAGGACTGCAGTCCAGCGGGATGTTTTCTTTACTTTGGATGTCTCCGTTTTAGCATGCTTCCAATTTATAAGATACACTTTATATTTTAAGAAAGGAGCCTCTTTATCCATGGTGAACTGGACAATTAAAGCAATTATCTAGGTAAGACAGGGCTAGAATACTACCTTTCATCTTAAAGAATCAGTTGGTTTATGAAAGAATGATGCCATGGCCTTTGATTGCTGTGATAGCCATATTAATTCTTTGATGTTTTTGGAAGACCTGAAATGTTTGAATACAAAGAGAGATGGGCTCTCTTTATCTTGTAGAACATGCAAAAAAAAAAAAATGTCTTCTTTGAGAGTGGGCCTGGAATCACGGTCAACAGTGAGAATTAAACCGAACCCACAGGCCACATTTACTGTCCTCGGCATTGGGCCCTGTCTCTCATCTGGAGTGACTTTGATCCTAGTGTCAGTAGGAAGGGGGGCATGTACATTCAAATATTCTCAGTGCAAAACCAAAATCACTTCTTTGGAAAGTTGTCTACAATAGCTTTATTACAGATATTTCCCTTTGGTTTCTGTCTGTTCGTGGTACCACATGCTCCCTGCAAATTCCATTCTCATACTATTTTACACTTTTTAATAAAAATGATTCATTAATTACATAACTGTGACTTGCTTCTATGCCTTTGCAAAGTTTCCTTATAAATATATTTAAACATTATGCTAACTCTCTTTGACACACCATATATCCCATTTCTGTTGTGGGAAATACCGTCGACTGCTGCTTCTGTGTAGCGCGCAAGAATTAGGTGATCCTTACAGTCTCTGAATATTCCATAACTTTAAAATTCACTGTGGTTCCAGCCACGTATCACTGTCCAGGTACCATCTATTCAAAGATAAGTTACCAAAGCTTGTTCACAGAACTAAGCTTTTCCCCCGACATCCCCGTCCCCCACACCCAGTATCGCTGGAAGTATTCTCTCAAATGCTCTCCAGGATTTAAATAACAATATTTAAAAGACACTTAACACCACAACAGGGAATTTGCTGGCATGACGCGCACAATGCGCTTACTCCAGATGCTGTATTCAAACTGTATGGGCCCATTGAAGAAATAGATATAACCTATAAGGAAATGACCAAAAAGAAAATTTCAGAGTCTGAAATCGGTAAGAATTTACGCCAGCTCACATTAAAAGTACAACATGTTAGATCCCATTGTTTTTTAAGACGCAAACATTTGTGTTTAAAACCCTACTAATGCCTTACTATATTGCTTATGGTTTAAGGGAGGAAAAAAAGTACAAGTTTCCCAGGTCTCCTGAATTGTCACCTTGAAATCGTGGTAATCTTGCTATGAGTTCCAGTTTTGATGCTTGACATATTGATACTAGTTATTTGAGTTTGGAAAAATGCCCCTTTTCATAATTAAAGCAAAAATAACCGTAGTCATTGGTCTTTCTATATAAATGACTTCCCACTCTACCCCTGATTTAAATTATGGCAATAATTTTTGACTCTTGGCATCATTAAGCATAATTTAAGATAGTGTTGGGGCACCTGGGCGGCTCACTTGGTTAAGCGTCTGACTCTTGGTTTTGACTCCGGTCATGATCTCAGGGTCATGAGATCGAGCCCCACGTCCGGCTCCATGCTCAGCAGGGAGTCTTCTTGAGGTTCTCTCTCTCCCTCTGCCCCCCCACTTTCTCTTCCTCTCCCTCTCTCAAATAAATAAATAAATAAATAAAATCTTAAAAAACAGTTTAGGATAGTGTTTAAAGTTTGGCATTATTATTTGTAGAATTAGCAATCATTTGAGCAACATTTTTATTTGTTCTAAATGTATTATGTTTTGTTTGCTGCCTACATAACTATTCCTTAACTGCCATAAGTTTCTTAGCACCTTTAAGTCCTGTATAAAACTGCTCTCTAAGGGAAATACTTTGAGGGGCTACAGAAACCCCCCATTGAGGTCAGCGTGATGGAACTAGTTACCATTTTTCTCATAGACGGCATCCACTTTATCACCAATCCCCGGGAAGTCCTCTTCTATTAGCCTGGGGTAGTCTTTATCCATGACCTGGTTAGTATCATCATAGCTATGTAGTAAGAAAAAGAAACTCTTAAGTAGGTCGTATTTCTTAGAAATTGTTTCAGAAATGATACAGTGGATATCATGACACCTTTCAAAATGGACAAGAGTTAGAGGTGCCTGGGTGACTCAGTCGTTAAGTGTCTGCCTTCAGTTCAGGTCATGATCCCGGGTTCCTGGGATTGAGCCCCACATCGGGCTCCCTGCTCGGCAGGAAGCCACTTCTCCCTCTCCCACCCACCCTGCTTGTGTTCCCTCTCTCACTGTGTCTCTCTCTGTCAAATGTATAAATAAAAATCTTTAAAAAAAATTGACAAGAGTTGTAAAATTTTAAGTCTGTTTAGAACATCTGGTAGCTTTTGCAAATTAGGAGTTATGATATTGGGTGCATTGTGGATGCTCGCTGAGCATTTGTTACCTTGTCTAAAGGCCATCTTTGTAAAGATAGTCACAAGCTCATTTCCATTTCACAAACTGCATATCTGTTATAGAAGTGTGTTATTAGGAAAGTGTTCTTAGACCAAAATAAATACATGTTTGTGCATTGAACAACTATGTACTGATCTCCCACCGTGGGTGAGACAACTCTCTAAGTACGATAATGGATGCCAGAATATTGGGTGTATAACTCCTGGACTAAGAAGTTATCAGGGCATCTGGTGGTTTTGAAGCTAGGCAGGGGAGCATGGCTCGCCCTACCATTGCTACAGTTCCATAATCCACCTCCCCTGCACACAGGCACACCCTAGCAAACCACACACATCCTGAAATTAGCCTAGAACAGCCTCCCATCATGTACCACTGTTACTGTTACTGATGAGAGTTTCCTTCCCTTGAGATATGTTCCAATAGGTGAAAGACAAGAACCACTGAACTGTGGAGAGAGGTGGGACGTGCCTACACGGCAACACTAAGCAATGGAAGCCAAGCATCATGACAAGGAGACATCCAGTGCCATGAGAGGCTTCGAGAAGAGACATAGCCTGTGAATGGGTGCTCCAAAAGACTTTGAGGTTAAATGGTATTTCCAGTTAACTTTGACCAGAGGGTAGAATTTTAAGAGGGAGAGAGGCAAGGGCAAGAGCTTCCAGCCAAATGGGGGGATAAAAGCACAGTGTGTTTGCAGTCTGGTAAGTCACACTCCCTCATTGCACCACAGACCTTATCTAGGGCATAGGGACTGGAACAGCAGTACTGGGGAGAACTTGGTCATAGTATTTAGACAGTAGTGAATGTCATTGTCAGAAATAAAGAAGCCAAACAGCAAAGATGACACAGATGAGAATGTGTGCATGTGTGTGTACACATAAAGTAAAGCTACCAATTTAAATCTTTCAAGTGTGGGATTCCTATGAGATACTCTCATTCCCAAATATATATATGGCTCTAAGCTCGGAGATGTTGCTAGTGTCAGGGCTGCCTTCATATCGACATGTGTTCTAAATATTCCAACTCGCCCTGTCCTTCAAAAAGGGGCTGACTTTAAAAACCATGGGCCCAGCAGCTTCCTGGCCAAGCTCTCCACTGGATGAGCATGGGAGAATTATTTAAACCAGTGAGAGCAGTGTGGGACTCACTTGGCCCGTGTGACACAGTAAACACAGTAAACATGGCGGCCGTACCTCCAGACCTGGTTTCCCGAGAAGAAGAGTGTCTTCCCTGTGTCCTCAAAGTGGACGGCTGCGCTTATCTTCTTAACCTCTTTTGGAAATCCCAGTTCGGATATTTTTTGGGGATAACCTTCCAGAATGTCATAACCATTAAGAGCCCAAAATTTTCTGCCTAGAATAAGTGAAAGAATGGTTTTATTATCCAAGGGAATCTATTAGGACTCACATTATGTAGATATTTACTTTAACAAAGAAAGACTCATTTTATACATTTTATACATTTAGAAATCAGGGTCTGCGGTCACCATGTTTATGAAACACAGAAATATGAGCATTCTTCAAACAAAAAAATAAGACTTAAAATGCTAACTTCCTGAGTATAATTACCAACCAAATATAATTAATTTGGCAACATATTACCTCTGACTGTTAATCTGGAGCTGGGTGAAAAATGTATTAAAATTTCTTCATGAATAAGCGGGGCAGAGGGAACAGTGAATTAGATTGAAAACTCAGATTTTTTATACCAGATAGAAAGTGACTTTATTATAGCATTAATTGTAATAGTCAAACAACAGAAACAATGTCAGTAGAGTGCTATGTAGCCATTATGAATGATGATCATGAAGACGGAATAGCACTTTGGAAAACTGTCCGTGATTTTGTGTCAAGAGAACAAGTAAAATATGAAAATGTATATATACTATGAATACAAATATTCAAAAACACATATTACATATGGTGAAGGACTACCCAAAAAAGGTGAGAAAATGAAATAAATCAGCTTTTCAGAAAGGGGAATTATGGATAATATTTTTTTCAATGTTTCAAGAGGTACACTGTCATAATGTCTGCTCAGCAAATAGTTTTTAAGAGGAAGTAAGAAAAAACTGACACGACTGCTGTACAACAAATAGTACATTTGTAAGGATAAGTAATAATGCAGATTTTTACTTGTCAAATTTGGGGACATTTGGTAGAAAGGTTCCAAGTATGTTCTGCTTAATATTTTGTTATGCTTGGCTCTTAACTTGGGTATTTTTTTCAGGAGCGGTCATTGTGCTAAGACTCCAGCAGCATCAAGTTCATCACTGCCTGCCCTGGACACGTGGGGAAAGGCTTACCTCTAAAGATGAAGATAAGGTCCCGAGAGGGGTGCTCATATGCAGCATCGATACGGTTGGGAAGTTCTGGCCAGAAGGATTTTGTTAAGAACAGCTCCACGTCAACCAGCTGAGGATGCAAGCGCCAGAAGAATCTAGCGCCAAAGCGAAAATACAGAGTTTGCTGTGAGCAACTGATGAATGAATAAGTGAACAAATGAACAAACAATACTAGAACAAGGTAGAAGTGAGAAATTCATATCTCATTTTTCGTTACCCCTAGGTTTAGGTTGTAAACACTCTCTCAAATTTCCATATATGTCACCAGAACAAAAGTCTTTCCAGACCCAAAGGAACTCAAGTGGATGGTGTCACGGTTTACTGATATGATAACTGATTTCAATACTTGTGTTTTCAAATAAATAAATTGGGTTTGTATATTTACTTGGTTATCTTTATGAGGAAGAGTGCCACCAGCGTTGTAAAGAGAAGCTGCATCATGCCAAGATTAGCCATGGAAAAGTAAAGTGTTTATCCATTAGTCGTTTATTTCATCTGAAACATGTTAAAAAAAAAACAAACCCCATACTACCAAAAATCTATGATTTTTGCTGTTAATGTCACCTTTGGAAATGTGACTGGATGTTTGGCTATTTGCAGACACAGCCTCACAAATGTCCATGACATGCAGATTGTGTTAAATAAGATCAAGAGTACCTGTCTTTAAAGATCATCATTTCTCCTCGGAGACTGGTGATGGCATCAAGGGATAAGGAGGGATCACATTTGTCTGGTGTTTTGGGGTGTTTAGGGTTGGGGTCTTCATCTCCTGGGCCTGCAGGCATGAAATGAAGGGAAGAAGGTGGTGAGGCCGGACTTCTTGATGCCCCACCCCTACTAGTGGAGAGTCGCAGGGTCCCCTCCAGGGAGGGCAGGAAGTCCTCAGCTTCTACACCAGGATCCAAACACCATGCAATTCTACTTCCTTCCTGCGGGGTCACCAAGCTCTTGTGGGTGGGCCTGCTCCTCCTACTTCCATCCTCAAGACCCCTTGAGATTCTTCTCAACTACATCTTTGGGTTTCTTGAGGTTGGTGATAGAAATGGGTGGATGGGGAAGGGAGCGAGACTCAGAGGAAACCTTCCCCATCCTTGGCATGAGCTATAGACAGGCTGCTCTTGAGATACACATTTCTTTTCAAGCCACTCCTGGGGGCACACCGTCCCTGTGGGAGTCCTCACCTCTGCTCTATCTCTTGCCTCTTTTACCAGCTAGCAACGTCTGACACGGTCACTTCACCAGTTAACCCCAGTACCGCTGCCGTGAGTGAGCAGCCAGGCCTTCAGCAGCCCTGATGTGCCACGAGTTTGTAGCTTTCCCCCAGCTCGGGTGAGTGCAAAACAGATGCCATGCATGCACAGTAACAATTCTGAGCTGCTTCTTCTCCACCCGGTTCATATTAGTTCTGTCATCAAGTCCCTTGGTCACAATATTGTAGAAATAGTAAGAAACGCAAAGCACTTGCCCACATCTACACTAGCTGCTATAGTAGATTTCAGTCCGGAGGGGGAATGATGGGCCAGGTGCCATGAGCAAGGTTTCTGAGCTCGCTGCTCTAGAAGGGTTTACATTGATAACTTTAACTCTATTAGTAGAGGCAGTTTTGCTGGTTTGAGGTGAGGTTTAATTATTTTATAAATATTATTGAAAATTTGGAAGAAAAAAGAAGGAAGAGATTTTTACAATGGTCATTGTAGATGTTGATTAAAAGTTACTACAGGCCACCTGAACAGTTCCTACTGTGGCAAATTGACATGGTTGAAGGAATACCCAGAATTTATAAAAGCTGGTTAAGACCACACTTTCACCCTCAGCCACGGTACTAGAGATACACTATTTAAGCGCTACAGGGTGTGGTTTCTTCATTGGTTAAATGGGGAATAAAATATTTTCCTTCCTTATGTCAGAGGTGTTTTGTGGGAATCAAACGTACCTTGCAAGGTATAAAATACAAATAGGAATCTGCAAAATCTTTGGAGAATAGAATATTTTCTACTTGAGCAGATGGTCTGATTCAGAAAGGAAAACTGGGCATGTCTTCCCAGGTTTTAATAACAGAACCACGACAGCAATAATGGTAATGATAAATTCACTGATAATTTTGCAAGTAAATGTATGCATCTATTCTGTTTCTAGACTGATAAATTAAGAGTTACCATAGAGAGACTGGATCCCTTGTACATCGTCATCGGGAAGCGTAAAGTGGCTCTTGCCAGTGTAGGTGTAGATGGGAAACATGAGTGCTCCCGGGTCCTTGGAGTGGTCAAGACCTAAGGAGTGGCCGAACTCATGGGCAGCAACGAGGAACAAGTTGTAGCCTATAAGAAAACAAAGCAACGATGAGAAAGCAAGGCAGTGACCAGTTAATGGATGGAATGCTATTTTCTTTGCCTCTTTCTCTTTCTTGGCTATTTCACTCTTTTTAAAAAAATTAATATTCAGTATTTGGTTGCTTGAAGGAAGATTCAAAATATTGAATTAATCCTTATAATTTAATGTTCTCTTTGATTATAGCTGCCTACCTAATTAGAATAGCAACAGATTGCTCTCAAATAATTAGGAATCAGTGAGGATTTACTGGGAAGACGCTAAGAATCTTGATGTGCTCTTTGTTTTCTCAGGGCAGCTGAGGAAAGTGGACAACGGAGGCCTTGAAGAAGGAGTCATGGGAAGTCACATAGGGTGCTAGCTATCAGGGCGTTTCTAGAACATCGTCTAAACAAGAGGCATCATGCAAATGGATGATGACCAAGTATGGAGCATGCCCTAAATAGGATCTCTGGGAATCTACTTGGGAATAAATTCCAACCAAGTGATCCTTTCCAGAATATCTCTAGACTCTAAAGCTTAAAGGAATAGAAACTCTGGAAATGCTTGGCCAACTTTCCTCGATTTTAGAAGACCACTGTGTCACTATATTTACATTATTTCCTTTAGTCATTCTTACCACCAATTTCTGAGCCTCCTAATACTGATATTTTAAATTGAAAAAAAAAAACCACACGGAAGCTGGAGTCAGTGGTTTCAATTTGACCTTAAATACCAATTGCTGTCAGAGCCTATGCCTGACGAAAATGTATAACCACTTAGTAAATCATGCAGACCCTAAGAGCGATCAAAGTTCACGTAATCTGAGTAAAAAGCAGTTCTTCACCGAGATGACTAGTGGATAGATCCCATTCCTGGCCTTTAGCTGAAAAATCAATCATGGTTTGTTTATGAATATTTTCATTCATTTCCGTTACTATTTCAAATACAGAACTTACGCAGGAGTCTAAAACTGAGGTTTACTGTGGCTCTCTCTTAACAACACTAGATGTTAGTCTTTCTTCCTAAAACCATTCTTACCCGTGTAATATTCAGAACATAAATACGTAAATTCTCACCTCTCCTTCCAAAGACACATTGGAGGCATTGAAGCAGAGGCACTGGTCAGCCAAGGCCCAGTTTTACTCTTGGGAATGACAACTCTTCCGATTTAAACGAATAATAACAATTAGCTATCTGTGAAGACTACCTCTAACTATCACAACCAAGGGTCAATATAGCTCCATAGGTAAGTCCTACTTGGAACAATCTCGCTCTTCTTCTTAAATTAATATTCCCAATTCTTTTGAGTTTGAAGATTCATCTACTGACTAATGCATTCAACACTGAGTTTCATTTTGCTCTTATAAGTATAATTTTTATCTGGTCTGTCTCATGCTGTTTGGAGTAAGACACCATCTTGATTTGTTGGAAGAGTATTTATAAAATCAATGATATAGATATGTCTGAAACAAGTAACTCATATAACAGAGAACAGAAAACAGACTACACTTGTGCCATTAATATTTCTGTCAAGGAAAAAAAAACTATTTCAACTCACATCCAACTCATCTATGACCTGCCTGTCCAGCCCTAATAATTTTCAGGTATGTATTTGTAATAAACTGTACTTCCTAAACACACTGAAAGGTAATCCACAGTAACAACACCTTGACTGACAGAAAGACATTTTGGTCCTAAATCAAAGTTAGCTAGTATCCCTCAAGTCACTAAACTAAACTGCTCACTTTTAATGTTTCACATAGGTTTGTAGAAATGTCACTTGTGAGACTAATAAGTATAAGATAAACTTTTAATTTTTTTGAAAAACATAACCAACTATCGAATACAATTTACAGTATGCTTCTTAACTTCTTATCAATGCGATCACTGTCTAACCCTAATCTAGTAATCATGAATCATACCTTTATAAGAAATATTACCTTTGGAACTACTTGTCCAAGTTTCATCATCATCAAAATGAGCATCCCCTCCATAGTTTGGTCCAGGAGGAAAAGCATGAGCCAGCAGACCAGAGGGTCCATCAAATGGGTAGAAGTCACCATGCTCTACACACAAAAAGCAAGAGTTAAGAATCTAATTATATCCAGCAGTGCCTGGCACAAATGCTTGGTGAATTCTGTAAAAAGTAATGAATGACTGAAAGAAGGAATAAAAGAATGGAGACAATTAGGGAGCAGAATGTAAAAATGTCTCTTAAAAATGATTCTCCATCATTACCTTTAGTTCCAAAAGAGATCATGATATCAGCAGTGCCATCATGAAGTCTGGTAAAATTCAGAGGCGTCACATCTGACCAAACTTTGAAGGCTTTTCTGAATGCCTTTTCAACTTCAGAATGAGTCAGATCAGGGGTATAATTCACAATCCTATTCAACAGAGAAAGTTTCAATTACATTTTTGGAAGGAGAAATATTTGAGAATATATTTTCTTGGAATACTGCTTTTCAACTCAAAATGAGGTGGCTTCTTTAAAAGTTCTACTAGAGGTCCAAAGTTTCAAAGAACTTATCAATTATGATGCCATACAAAGATAACAAAATGAATTCAATCAGATATTTGAGTATCTCCAAATATCTGACCACTTGGAATCTTACATTTAAAGTATTCAGATATTTAATGAAACTTGTATGATACAGATTTGGAATTGTATTACTATGATCTAAATAAATGAAATAACTTTGTCAAGTTCCTAGAGAGAGTAGGACTCTCCATTTTTAAGCACTCCTAATAAATATGCCTCATGTAGTACATTTGCCAATTTTATTACACCTACTTTTACTTCTAATTTGATTTCTTTTCTAAAAAAAAATACCTTGAGATTTCCATTGAAAAATAATGCTGGGTTAATGTAACAATAATAGATGTCATGAGACATTCTCACCAATAGTATTAAAGTTATTGCTGGAGTTATTTAACTTCTAGTTAAATATTTAAAGCCTACTTAAAAAAAATGGGACCACACATGTTCTGTCATTTATAGCTTGTGCTGAAAATTAGGCATTTAATACTATTTTAAAAAGTAACAAAGATTAAAGAAAGATAGCCTCTGATTTACCTGTAGGTTAGATTCGTCTTGGACCACTTGAGAGTTCGGGGGAAAACATTGTACTCGCCCACATCGGGAACCCCACATCTTGGTTTCTTCATGATGTCCAAGGTGTTATCATCAAGTTTGCCGGTGACCTCTAAGCCAAAGAAGGACTGCATTTCTCGGAGCCTGTCAACCACGGAGCTTGCTGCAGACTTTTTCAGGATTCCAGCGGGATTCAGGGGATAGTAGTAGGATTTCAAGTAGCGCTGGAAAAGAGACCAGAATGGCCTGCTTTTAAAAGAGAAGGGCACTTGTGAGATGTAACATCCCGCTGGGACTGGCAAGATACTCTACCTCTGCGAGCTGGAAGTCTTCCTCGGACAGATCATCCTCACCATCGCTGGGAAGAGGCAGGGACCAACACTGAGTCCAGCTCAAGAAGAGGAAGGCAGCCAGGACGCCTGGGAGCATCGTGATGGTTGTGCCTGGAGCCTCTGCCTTCTCCCAGACAAGCACCTTTACTTTTATAGACCTGCAGTGGTGACTCATCATTTATAGACAAGTTCCCACTTCCTAGTCCATTGAAGGTAAACATGCTTACATGGCGACTTTTTTTTTTTCTCCCAAGAAGTGTGGTTTGTGGTAGAATTTGAGAGAAATATAAAATGAGGGCGTCTCTCATTTCAGCAGGGTCTCAAAAACCATCTGGCAAAATAAACGGCCTCAGCATATTTACAGATACTGTGGGAAGAAGCAGAGAGTAGTAAAATTTTCACTTTACTGGGCAAAAATGTTTTTCCCTCTGGAGGAAAGCAGCTACTTTTACTTTTTTTCAGATGAGAGTATCAAGATGATGCTCTTAACTTCCTTAAAGAGACACTTAGTCCTGCTTCTAGAAGATCTATAACCTGGTGACTTCTAAACATCATTTTCCCTAGAGTGATTCCAGAGGGAGACATTGTGTGTACCTGAGGGCCACAGAATTGGACCAGACCCCAGCTTGGAGGCTCAGAAGGACTAGGGCACATCCACAGGACTAAATGCTACAGTTGAAATTTAAAGGCACTGGTGTGACTCTCAACGAATATGGAATCCTGCATGAATTCCCTACAGGTCCAGGAAGAGGTAGAAGACTACATGGGAATACAATATAACGGCTAACCCATACTGAAGGATTACTACCTGCTAGGCTTAAAAGGCATGATCTCATTTAATCTGTACAACAGCCTTAGAAGCACATCTGAAACAAGAAGGCTTGTTTTCACTTTACATATGAATAATCTGAGACACAGAGATGTTAAATACTTGTTTGAGGTCATAGAGTTACTAAATGGTGCTGTCAGCATTTGAATCCAAGCCAATAAACTCAAGATTTCATGTTTTTAAACACCATCTGGTATGGCTTCTACCTCATTAATTCTCAGAAATTTTCTCAAAAATGGAGCTGCTTTGTTCCCACACCTCTGGGAGTACCCAGGAAAACTAGGGCTCTAGGTAAGCTCATGGCCAATTTCAAGTTTCTTGATTTTGATTTTTAAGTTTAAGTAGTAGAAGTACCTGAGGTCCAAAACCTCAGGGAAATCATCCATTAGGGGCCTTCAGAACGTCCCACCTTTAGTACCATGATGTCGGAACACCATCCTTAGTGCCCCATAGATGTAAATGGATAGAAAAATACGAGTAATGATCTTCTGATTGAATGACTGAAAATGCAAGTTAATTTACGTGATTAGGAGTCAGAGAGCAGCTCAGGTCCAGAACACGTGAAGACAAAGACAAGGAGCATTGAGTACAGATGAGGGTGGGCAGGGAAGTGGTACCCTACACGTGAGTGACGTGCTGTCATCTGGATTGGCCAGCACCTCAGACGTAACCAGAAAAACCTATGAAATGGAAGCAATCAGTAGAGGGCAATTTATCATGCTTTTTCCAAAACAGAGCCAAATAGATCCCTACAATAAATATTTCCAATGAGTTCAAGATTAGATTTAGGCTCAACCAGCAATGCAAAACTATCATTTGTTTTAAGCTTCTTCCATGAACAGCAGTTAATTTTAGATTAAGTGATAATTATCAAAAAGTTTGATTCATCTACTGAGCTTATAGGAAATTAATTCATTTGAAATCATTTATTTTTACCAATAAAATTTCATAACCTTTTAAAGTCTCATTAGATTTTAAAAAAGAAGTCCTGAAAAAGTTAAGAAACAGATGACATTAATGTTTGGAAGTGGGATAGATGAATCGAATAGTTGACTGTACTTGTAGGTTCTCACATTATTTGTAGATGTTACCACTTTAAGCTAGAATTTTTTAAAGAGTCACTTTGGTTATTAAGTCAATGAATATTGATCAGGCATCAACTATGGGGGATACCGTGCTGGTCACTAAGAAGATAGAATGAAGGATAAGAGCCTTTTTCTTGGGATGATTACAATATTATCTCCCTGCAAAGAACACATTTTCAATGAACAATGAAAACAAATAAATGTTTATTTATTAACAAAATGACTGTTTTTATCAACTTCAGAAATGATGCTTATTATCAGACAGCATTACTGTTTTATTAGTTTCTCATTTCACCTAAGAACATACACAGTGCAAAATAAAAAACACACACAGGTCAGTGAGAACATGCTATTCACATTTGGTAGTGTTCTGAGTAAGGTAAATAAAAGTCGTCCGGAAGATTAAAATAGAAATTGATTCCTTCAGGAAAGAGTCAGACTGCTTGTCTGTAGCTACCGGTCACGGAGGAGTGAGCTCATCTGGTGATCAGGATGTGTCATCACCTGGAAATGTGTTGGCAAATCTCTTGTCAACACAAGTCCTTATCTCGGGCGGTTAATTGTGAGAATGAAAGCCAAGCCTTCTGGCTACGACTGGTGAAGTGGTTTGTGGTTTCAAGGGACACCTTTAACATAATGAGGCTGAGCTGGTATTTACAAATGCTTCTCACAAGCCTACCAGATCCCTGGAAATTTGAAAGCCTGTAGAATGAGCAAACAAAACTGGACTGAATAAGAAATGTGTATCTCCTGCTGATTCAGACATAAGCAATATGGGACTTTTTAAAACAGACGTCATCTGTTTCTAAGTCCAAAACATCACTCAAGAGAGAAGCAGAAATGTCCATGACCAACCCCTGAGTAAAGCACGGGGGGTGGTTCCAGACCAGGAAAAATAGGAACAAAGGCCATTGGAGTAGGATAAAAATTATGAAAATTCTGTAAGCCAAAGAACCTTTAGGATAAAAGTTTTGGCTTCAGTTTAGAGTGTTGTACATTAACGATGTTGACAATGACACTTAGTATCTTTATTTTTCTGAAAGCCCAGTGATCTGACTGTGCAAGTGCAGGAAGTAATGGTTTTTGTAAATACCCTCTGATGGTTGCTTTGTTCTAGTTTCTGAATTTTCCCCCCACCGCCCCAGGGAATGGGTTCCATGCCCATAAACGGAAGCACGCACCTGGAATGTAAAGACTCGATCACGGACATGAGCGCCCCACCGACCTGCTAATGCACAGCTGTGGCGTTGTCCCCAGGTCAGGTGCCGAGCGCAGAAGGACTCAGGTCAGAACCTGCAGCTGCCAAGCAGAAGGCCAGCAGTTTACGGGTGCACTGACTGCCCGTGTCTGAACCACACACTCCACAGAGATGGCTGTGTTCGTCCCGCGTGAATCCCCTAAAGAAAGAAATAGAATCTGCAAGGAAAAAGGAAATTCTTTTTAATTTCTTACTCGAGGATGACATCTGAAAGTCAAGACTTAATTTTCTGGGCTCACTTTCCTTTTTTTTTAATATTTAAAAAAGATTTTATTTATTTTAGAGAGAGAGCAAGAGTGGGATGGAGGGAGAGAGAGAGGGAAACTCAAGCAGGTTCCGCTCTGAGCGTGGAGCTCAACGGGGGGCTTGATCTCACAACCCTGAGATCACAACCTGAGCCAAAACCAAGAGTTGGATGCTTGACCAACTGAGCCACCCAGGTGGCCCCCTGGGTTCACTTTCTAATGAATTATAATTTTATTGTGCTTTGTTAAAAAGAGTGGTTGCTGGGATGTCCACCTCTGGCAGATTTAACCAGAACTGCAAGAGAAAACAACCAGGAATAGAACACCCATTCTAGCCCATCCCTGTCCAAATGTCTTTGAAAAGGGAAAAATCTGGATTGCTTGGCAATGAATAATGGAAATGAAAACAAACTAGAGAAATGGGACCTTCGTGGTTTTAACAACAAGCAATTGCAATATATTTAAAGATCCCTAATATTTAAACAAGTGGAGCAAGAAGTCTATTTTTAAAGCAGCCTGGCCTCACCTTGTTACCCTCATACACTAAAGTATAAGTTATTATATATTCTTAAACAGTATATTTTCTTTAAGATTTTATTTATTTATTTGAGAGAGAGAGAATGAGAGACAGAGAGCATGAGAGGGAGGAGGGTCAGAGGGAGAAGCAGACTCCCCGCCGAGCAGGGAGCCCGATGCGGGACTCGATCCCGGGACTCCAGGATCATGACCTGAGCCGAAGGCAGTCACTCAACCAACTGAGCCACCCAGGCGCCCTTAAACAGTATATTTTCTGATTTAAAAAGTAATATACAAAAAAGTAATAAACTTATTGCATAATGACTGGAAAATGAGAAACCTAGAAGGAAAAATTACCATAATACCCCAAGATTTTTTAGATAATTCCCACATATATATTCTTTAAAAAAAAAAAAAGATTGATTTTACAGAGAGAGAGAATGAGAGAGAGAGAGAGAGCGCACACGTAAGCGCACATGCAGGCATGTGGGGGGAAAAGCAGAGGGAGAGAGAGAATCTCAAGCAGACTCCCTGCTAAGTGCAGAGCCTGATGCAGGGCTCAATCTCAGGACCCTGAGATCATGACCTGAGCAGAGCGGAAGAGTCAGACACTCAGGGCACCTGGGTGGCTCATTCGGTTAAGTGTCTGCCTTCGGCTCAGGTCATGATCCCAGGGTCCTGGGATCGAGCCCCACATTGGGCTCCCTGCTCCGCGGGAAGCCTGCTTCTCCCTCTCCCACTCCCCGCTTGTGTTCCCTCTCTCGCTGTCTCTCTCTCTGTCAAAAAAATAAATAAAATCTTTAAAAAAAAAGACACTTAACCAACTGAGCCACCCAGGCGCCCCAGCCCCCATATATATTTTTTAAGTTTTATTTAGACGATAGGCAATCTTCAAGGTTTTTTAAGCAGTACTTTCTAGAATAGAAAAACTTGCCATGTTGTTGGTATGTTGCATCAGCTTTATTTTCAATTCCAGGAAAGCCGTCTTGAATGAATTTGGGGTGCCATGATCCATAGTTTGCCCTTCTTCATGAATCTATCATAAAATTAAGAATGAACTCAAAACTGCACAAAATACATCTTAATAATACTATGTGTTAAAGAGGTTAATTTTTAAAATTTTTCTATAAGCTCCAGTTAGATAATTTCAGAAAATTGTAGACAGGAGTTCACTGCAGCCATGAACGGCCAACAAAGACTCCTATAGGTCCGTCTGGCTACAAATGGGATCATCAATGTACCTGTCTTACAGGTCATATGATGATTACAGGACATAATGATTGAAGAGCCACTGTGCCTGGCACGTGGTGAGCACTTAATTCCCGGTAAGTCACCTACACAGCACTCAGCCAAACCACTATGCTCGGCACCCTGGCAGGTGCAGGGGCCCACTGCAGCAACCTTGTTTGCAGGGAGATCGTTCAGAGGACATATGTCTGGATCCGAGACAGGAAGGACAGGAGAGGCTCAGCCATGCGAATATCGGGGAGCAGAGCACTAGCCCAGGCAAAAGGAAGAGCAGGTACAGAGGCCCTGGGGTGGAAGCAAGCTTCTGCTCGGGGACAGAGAGAAGTGCATGCTGGAACACAGTGGACAGAAAGTGAGGGGAAGGCCAAGCCGGGGACCTCCTAGAGGGTCACGCTGCTGCTTTTCCCAGCCTGTTCCGCTATGTCTCAGAGAGGCATTGGGCCCAAACCTTGACTTTCATGTCCATTCCCCGGGGCAGCCCCACTGCGGGTCCAGCCCCTGGCCCCTCACCTGGGGGTCACTCAGGCTCCCGGGTTGGTCAGGTCACCTGCTCCCCAGGTCGCTGCTGCCCCAGGGGCTAATTTCCAGGTTGGCTCACTCTTCTGTGTTTATCTTCCATCACCTGTGAAACTCAATCCTCTGTTTAATACGTAACGTGGCTTCTGGTTTCTGGTTGGATCCTGACTAATACAGGTGACAAGATGAGGATTAAAATGGGAAGACAGAAAAATGAATAAATGAACACTACATCAAAAACTAATGATGTACTATATGTTGACTACTTGAATTTAAATAAAAAAAATGAAAAGGGAAAACAGAAGTACATTTTCCACTTCCAATCAGCACTGATTTACTGTATCTTCTTGTGTCACTTAACGTGTATCTTCATGTACGAATTATAGATTTATTTTCAGATATGAATAAGGATAATAATTGCTCCCTGCTCTTACATCTCACAGAGAGTGAGAAAATAAAATGAAATAAAACTTTTATTTTGAAGGCAAATGTAATTATTATTTACCCTAGTCCCAAAGTCTATGCACGGGTAAGGAACATTCCATCCTAGGTGTGGCCGAAGACTGACGCTGATTAGATTACACATGAATTACGCTCTCTGTTAGCTAACCAGAATTTATTTATTCATTAAAAAAAAGAAAATTTGTTTATTAGAGAAGATCATATGACAATGCTGAAATGATAAGCTCCTTCAAAAATGGTCAAACTTCAAAGGAAAACTATGGACATGTATGTTCTTCCCATAAATGTCCAATGATCAATACGTTTTTACCTAAAAACATGCTGATGAAGTCATTCACTCTCTGCTCCTGAAATCCTGCACCTCAGAATGAAACCTTTTGCTCTATAATCTTACCCCTGGCGACATGCATTTGATTGTTGCAGGGGCACCTGATTAGGGGTAGATGGTCTCTTTCCACGTGCTCCTCTATGACCTTCAACACCCAGGTGGAAACTTTGTCTCCTGATACGCTCCTCTGACCCCAATGTGGACAACTTCTCTTGTCTCCCTTTTCTTCCCCACTGGAGAGCTTCTTTTGATTCCTTTTCTTTCTTCTGTTTCTTCTTTCTTGAGCACTGTTAGAGCTCAGTTTGGATGTTTCACTTTATTCTTTTTAATTTTATTTTATTATGTTATGTTAGTCACCATACATTACATCATCAGTTTTTGATGTGGTGATCCACGATCCATTGTTTGCGTATAACGCCCAGTGCTCCATGCAGTTCGTGCCAGAGGAACTCTCAGAGACGCCCATCATTCTGCTTCTCCCAATACTTGTGTATTCAGCTGTTGCCATTGCAGTGGCCTGTTGGACCAGCTCATTTCCAACATCTGAGGAGCCCTATGCCGGGGCACCTCTCTGCCGTGAGTATAATTACACTATGCATATAATCATGTTCCTTGTATGTGAAGTGATGCCATTTTCTTTGCACTATGACCAGAGAGCCTACAAAGCATATATTTATGGCTTCTCTTGCATTGTAATAAAGCCCCACTTCACTTTGGAATTAAACTATTACTATACTTAGAGTAAAACAATTTAAAATAGTATATATGAAGGTTTTACTAGGTAATTTTGGAACATAAGACTCACATAAACCATACTATAAGAAAATGTGCACATCTTGTTCAGGTAATTAACTCAATATTATCAGTAGAGTCAGGCACTCAGTTTAATGAAGACTGAATTGTCTGACAATGAAAATGAATTATTACAAAATACATCTCAAGAAATTGAGAGAATTCTAAGTGTTTCCTGGAAAATTCCTGGGATGACCTAGTGTTAACCTTTATTAAAAAAAATTTGTTTTTACTATTAAAACAATCCCTGTAAAAATTTTGAAAAATAAGGATATTGTGAATAAAAGATAAAAATCACTCCTAATCTTATGTCCTGGAAATAGCTGGTGTTAATATTTCTTCTAATCTTTACATATAATTTTTAAATTGTTTGCATATTATGCTCAATTTTGTACGCTACTACTTCAATACATTATGATATTAACACTTTCCATTGTCACAATATTCTTTTTTTCCATTTTAAACTTAAATTCAATTAATTAACATATAGTGTACTATTAGTTTCAGAGGTAGAGGTCAGTGCTTCATCCGTTGTACACAACATCCAGTGCTCATCACATCAGGTGCCCTCCTTAATGCCCATCACCCAGTTACCCCATCCCTCAGCCCCCTCCCCTCCAGCAACCCTCAGTTGGTTTCCTAGAGTTAAAAGTGTCTTACGGTTTGTCTCGCAGGTGCCCCTGGACTCCAATTAGCTTTGTTGCTACTTAAATTATTACTATCCAAAGCACCTGGCAAATACTAAATGCTCAGGGTAAAGTAACTACAAAGATTAAAATCTGAATTTAATGATTATGGAGTTTATCCAAAGTTTGTGTTTTTGGCACTTATAAAAACAATTGCTGAGCTGCAAGCAATAATGGGCACAGGAGGGAAATTCATATCTGAGGCATTAGGTTGTTTCAAAGAATTTAGCGACATTTGCATAAAATGATAAACATGCCAATTACAAGAATTTTTGTTGATTCAGGAAAGCCTTCTGGCAGGAAGTACTTGACAAATATAAATATTAGTATGTGGTTGATACAAACACACACACCCCTTCCTAATTCCACCTTTGCCCCAGTTAGGGACGTTTTTACATCAGATGTTTCCTAGTGCTCCTTAGGTTACTCAGAGGACATATCTTTTGTGCTAGCCGGGAGCCAGAATGACCCATTCTTTCTTTAATAAAAACAGAGAAATTGGGGCGCCTGGGTGGCTCAGTTCCTTAAGCGACTGCCTTCGGCTCAGGTCATGATCCTGGAGTCCCTGGATCGAGTCCCGCATCGGGCTCCCTGCTCGGCAGGGAGTCTGCTTCTCCCTCTGACCCTAACCCCTCTCATGTGCTCTCTCTCATTCTCTCTCTCTCAAAATAAATAAATAAAATCTTTAAAAAAAAAAAAAACAGAGAAATTGTAGGAAGACATTTAATGCCTGTATTGCCTAACTCTCAATAATACAATATTAAGGGGCGCCTGGGTGGCTCAGTTGGTTAAGCATCTGCCTTCGGCTCAGGTCATGATCCCAGGGCATCGGGCTCCCTGCTCAGCGGGGAGTCTGCTTCTCCCTCTCCCACACTCCCTGCTTGTGCTCTCTTGCTCTCTCTCTGTGAAATAGATAAAATCTTTAAAAAATATGTAATATTTAGTCAGTATTTAGTGAAGAGAAGGAATGTAAAATAAAGCAGCAAAACATGCAATAAAGATACTGTTTTATATCTGAATGACAACGTTTTATTTGTGAATCACTATAAATTATTTTCACCACATGAAGTTTAAATGATCAACAATTGGTAAACTCTGTTACACTTTCTTCAACCACAGGGGGTGAAAACCGGTTCAAGTCAAGCTTTATAGTGTGACCACACAATCCCTGTGGTGTTAGCGTGACCCTCCAAGACCTCAGAAAGCATTTGGGCTGATTCTGTTTTATTGCTTCAGTTGCTGTGTGGGGATATGATATGGAAACCTCAGGGTTTCAACCATTTATGTACATGAAAGGAACAAAGCAATGCTCTCCCAAATGGGAGATTTCTGTAACTTCGACCACTTTCCAAGGTCAATAACTACACAAGGCCAGTGACTAGGATTACACCAATCTTAACTGGAAAATATTCACCCTCACCTTTGGAATCACTTGCCCAGAGTTCATTGTCATCCAAGTGAACCCTGCCTCCTAGACAGTCACCAGGAGGAAAGGCATGAGCCCTCTGTCCAGAGGACCCATCAGATGGGGAAGAAAACTCCATGTTCTAACAGGGAAATGACAGAAAATAACTGGGAAAATGGTCAAAACAAGAATAAAACCAATCACTTTGAGTAGAAGGTATTAAAAAATGGGAAGTTTTCAAGAAAGACAATCTGTTCATCATTATTTTCTGTTTCCAAAGAAGATTCTTATGCCAGCAGGGTCCCAGAAAACTCTAGTGAAATTGAGTTGGGTCTCATCTCCCCAACCTTGAATGATGCTCGGAGAGCATGGTCCACAGTTCCAGGGGAAAGATTGGAATGTAATTCACTGTTCTAACACACGTATGCACAGAGGCATTTTGGGAAGCTCCCAAATGTGACATTTTAAAGATTGTTGTACTTTGAGAATCTATCCTTTTGATGGATTTGATGATGATTCTTTTAATTTCCTTATAGAATCAAAAATCTTAGATACACCATGGCATAATAAAGTTTCTCTAGAGATAGCCTTAATTTTTATGTATTTGCAAGTATTCTTGGTTAAAAAAAAAATCTGAACTGCACTATAATCACCCAAGATTTAAAAACTACTGGGGGCGTGTGGGTGGCTCAGTCGGTTATGTGTCCGACGCTTGATTTTGGCTCAGGTCATGATCTCAGGGCCATGAGATCGAGCCCGGCATTGGGCTCTGAGCTCAGCTTGGAGTTTGCTTGAGATTCTCTCTCCCTCTGCCCCTTCCCCTGCTCACACTCTCTAAATAAATAAATACATGCATGCATGCATGCATGCATGTATACATACATAAAATCTTTTTAAAAATTTAAAAAAACTACTGTAAGACATGAATGTTAAATAAGGTTACAAAAATTCCACTTACAATAAAACATTTGAATATTGGTTTAATTTCATCACAGGGTAAGGCCAGAGATAACTGAGAACTACTCAAAAATCAACGTTCAACCTATGCTATGTATCAGTAAGTGACAACAAAAGACTGAATTAGTGGTCCCAGAGTTCTTAGGCACAGCCTTACAGAAATATTGTTTTAAAAAACTGAAAATCTTTACATTTATGGATTCTTGCAAAGAATTAGCTACTGCACCCTAAATTGCTTTCTCTTTCAAGCACAGCTAAACATTAGCACAGAGAGACAATAAAGTGTTTCTCTAACATTTTGCTAAATGAGATTTACATACACTCTGTAAAATGCTTAATTCTATCAGCAGCCATGAAATCAGTGAGGGTTTACTGTAAAAGGCATTCACCAGTAGACACATATCGTTCTGAGGTACTTGAAATTGAGTGCAAAATGTCTCATACTCATCTTTATATCCTTAAATATTTGACCCATGCTTGTCACATGTTAGGAGCTTGATTAAAATGTGTTGAATGGATGGACAGAAATAAAGGATAGGCTCAAGATGATTATCTACAGATTTCTTGCTGAAATTATCTCATGTCCTAATTGTTTGCTTCCCTTGAGAAAGAATCAGATCCACCCAAGAACATGGGTTCAAGAGTCATTGTTTTTGAACTTTCCAAATTTGCAAGAAAAGTCTATTGTACTACTGTTAAGAGAAAATCGATTTTAACTTTCACTTAAAATTCAGTTCTTACTGAAAATTATTATGTAAGGATAAAAAATGAAAACATTAGTTCTCAATAATATTTTTTAATTGAAAAAAATATTCTTAAAGGTATTTTAAGCCATGTAGACAAGATTTACTGACTCAATATTCAAGTGAGAGAGACAAAGCCTGGTTTGGAACACAGAAGAATGCGATGTGGGGATAACGTGGGCTTATAGACCCCAGAAGGACCTCCAGAGATCATCTAGCCTAATCCCCTTATATTCCATTGGGAAACAAATTGAGAAACTTCCTCAAAACCACACAATAAAATAAAGTTGATGCTAGGATTAGAATCCCAGCCTCCCAATTAGGATAGTCCAGGATACTATGTGTTATCCCAAACTACTTAACCCGTAAGTATATGATCTGCCAAAAGTCATCCTGCCCGCTAATGTAACATCACACATGGTGGAGAGGAAAAATCACGAGCTATCTTTTTACCTGTGGGTCAAGTGATCAGTTAGTCACTTCATTTTCTTGGAGAAAAAAATTATACTCCACTGAATCAGGAACCCTTAGCGGCTTCATAGGGTTTAAAGTTTCGGCATCCAGCTGGCCACGTGCTGATAGGCCAAGGAAGGCTTTTGCATATGGTGGAGTCTATCCCCTGGGAGCTCAGATTTCTCTTCTGCCCATGTGTTGATCTCAAGGGAAGTTGAGGAAAGGCTTTCAAATGGTACTAGAAACCAAGCACACAACAATGCCCCTTAAACGGGAAAACTACCTGCTAAGTTAGGAAAACGGTCAGTGGAGGAGCCTGTCACCTCTGTGAGAAGCAGTGCTGGCCAGGTGAGGGACTCTCATTCCCTAGAAGTAGCTGACGGCCTGGTAGGGGCCGGCAGACGGCGGGATGCGTGAGCGGCAAGGCCGTTGGCACATGGTGGCTCTGCTCCCATGGGGTCTGCAGAGACCTTCATTTGGGGCTGAGGGTTTGGAGGGAGATCATTTAAACTTCTGCCTCCTTGAGTTGCCTTTACAGGTCAGAATATTAGCAGAGGATTCATTGCTTGTCCCGATTTTGTTTCTGTTACTTTCCATTCAAGGACAGAGAACATTTAGCATATATTTTTTTTTGTCCAAAGGAAAAGTTTATGGATAAAAACAAAAGCTTCACTCCTTGTTTAATGACCCTAAAGGCAGAATGTCAGTTTTGCTTTTTTTGAGGATGTTCTCTCTAAAATTGGTTGAGCAGCAGGGAATTTGTATTTTGCTCTCTGACCCGGGAAGAGAGGGAAGGAGAAGACGAAGGAAGGAGAGGAAACAGAGAAAGGAGGAAGGAGAAGAGGGGGGCAGGAAGGGAGGTAGGTTAGGGAAGACAGGGCATTTATCCCGGAACGACAGAGGGCCGGGCACTGCCCTGGGGCTTTCCCTCTTGTGTCCTAGTGAGCGGCCAGAATCTGAGCGAGTCTGTCCCAGCGCCCACATGACAGTACAAACACAGCTAGCCAGGCCTGCAGGGCGAGCAAAAACTGTCCCACCAGCCAGGACCGAGGACACTCGCACCATGTGCCTCAGCATGGAACCCATCTCATCCCCCGTTGCTGGGACCACTGTAACCATGGGTCCAACCCTAAATGGGATAACTTAATCCAGATGTAGGAAATGAGCCATCTGCCCAGGAAAACATCGTTAAGAATGTGTCAATTTTTTCCAAAACCAAAACTCTTCCATAATTTCCAAAACACTGACAAACACAAGTGATTAAGATCTGACCCCTTCTTGTATGAATGTGCAGCTGATGAAAATGATCAAGCAAGAGGTTAAGTACGGCATTTGATCCATTGTTCTTCCAATGATACACAGTTTACACATGTTGAAAGGCCTATACCTGCCAGTTTCTGGCTGACCTCACAGTGCCGTCAGCTCGAAGAGGCAAGTACGTTGCATAACTAGCAAAAACGGAAACCATCATCCTGATATTTCATTTGCCCCTAGGGTATTTTTCCATATCCAGATTAAATAAATGATTTGAACCAGGGTGCTCCATCACTAGCCATGATCTTATTATAGACCCCAAGTTGATAGGGATGGAGGCAGGTCACAGTCTCCCAAATTAAGATGACCCACCCTCCAAGCTGAGGCATTACATCGGGAAGGGGGTTCTCAGAAGCCAGGGTGGTCAAAGAGGACTTGCTGATGAGATCTAAGTGAGCTCACCCACTCTCCACCTGTCTCCTGTCGTCCCAAGTGACGGCGGACAGTCATACGCACTGCACGTTTCCTGGACCAGCACAGGACATCACCTGTAACCCTCCCTCTCTCCACTGCAAAACAACATACTAGAAACCAGTCAGAGTGACATTATCACACACGGCAACCCAGAACACAATACAACAAATTTTAAAATATCAATCATTTGAAAAATTCAGCACTTTATTCATGACTGACATGAGGAGACAAATGATTAAATTATAACCAGCAGCAAAATGGAGGATTTCCCCAAAACATAGGATATGAAGATGAGAATATTGAAAATCGATATAGGGAAATTTCATCTATAAATGATGAAACTAAAGACTATGAAAACAATTTGTCTTTTATTTCAATAATACCCTTTTTAATAATTTATTTTAGAAAGATAACATATTTAAATGTTAATACATTTTAGGTTCTATAATAGGTTTATAAATTTTTAAATTAAAATGTTAGAATTGGGGCGCCTGGGTGGCTCAGTCGTTAAGCGTCTGCCTTCAGCTCGGGTCATGATCCCAGGGTCCTGGGATCGAGCCCCACATCGGCCTCCCTGCTCAGCGGGGAGTCTGCTTCTCCCTCTCCCTCTGTTTCTCCCACTGTTTGTGCACTCTGTCTCTCTCTCTCAAGTGGATAAATAAAAAAAAAGTCTTTAAAAAATGCTAGAATTACCTAATTTCAATGATTTTTAAATGTTATAGATTTTGAACATGTTTGAAAAACATGAGGTTTTTTTTTAAGATTTATTTATTTATTTGAGAGAGAGAGCACAAGCAGGGGGAGGGACAGAGGGAGAAGGAGAAGCAGACTCCCCACGGAGTAGGGAGCCCGACATGGGGCTCGATCCCAGGACCATGGGATAATAACCTGAGCTGAAAGCAGATGCTTAACTGACTGAGCCACCCAGGCTTCCTTAAAAAATGTGAGGATTAAACAAAATTTTATGAAACAAGTATTCTCATTTTGTTCATTTCAGAAATTTATTGAAATCTCTCAAGTGCTAATGAATCTTCCCATTCTCTTGGGTTTTGCTGGGCTTTACGAATGTTATTTCTTCTATATAATTTTAACAGAGTAAGGATTTACATATTGGCAAATTTGTCTTCTGCCTGGAGTATCCAGTCTGTGAGGGAGAGTTAACAGGCCAGGTCTGAAGGAAGCATCCATTATGGTCACCCAGAGCCCTTTGCTCTGCCTCCAAATAAACTATGAAAATTCTGCTCTTGATTATGTTTATTATATATATATGTATCTCATATATATCTGTCAGTGGAAAAGAATATATAGGCTATTGGATATGATTCTCCATTAATCATATGTTTACCTAGCAATTGTGTTCCTCGGTCTAAATTAACATTGGAGCACTGATTCGTCAGTCTCTTGTGAATAGCTCTGGTCCATATTGAATTGCTACGATCTAAAGATGATTTTTAGGGTAAAGGATGTTAGAGCAGAGGAAATATAAGAAAACAAACGGTGGTAACCTGGTTGAGCTGTGTGACTACCCTTCCATCCACACCAGCCTGACCTACCTTACCTGTTAACAAGTGTATTTACCTACTCTTTGCTCTGCAGTCGAAATGCAATGACCCTTTTAAGTACACACACATGTGAGCTCAGAAAAACAGAGGCAACAGAATGGGACACAAGCAGCTCCCTGATCAGGATATAATGAACCAGGAGGAGTTCTAGAGATTGTTTTTATTGGGTTTTGGGGTTTTTTAAAGATTGTTTTTAGTTGTCTGAAGAGCGTTCTCTGTGAACCTAACATCCTTCTAATTCATAATTGTTTTCCTGTGAGCTGTATACTATTTGCAATTATTTTTTAATTCTTGAATTTTTGAAGTCAGTGCTCAAAAATAACTTGGTTGATAGATAAAGCATAAAAATCACCTAGGCCCAATTTCAATTTAAATTGCAAGTAACCTAATATTCAAAATATATAAAGAACTAATATAACTCAACACCAAAAAACCCAATTGGATTAAAAAATGGGCAGAGGGCCTGAAAAGACACTTTTTTTTCAAAGAAGACATACAGGTGGCCAACAGACACATGAAGAGATGCTCATCATCACTCATCATCAGGGAAATGCAGATCAAAACCACATGAAATAACTCCTCACACCTGTCAGAATGACAAGAAATAACAAGTGCTAGCGAGAATGTAGAGAAAATGAAACCTTCGTGCACTGTTGGTGGGAGTGCAAACTGGTGCTGCTACTGTGGAAAAGAGTAGGGAGATTCCTAAAAAAAATTAAAAATAGAATTACCATGTGACCCAGTAATTCCACTGAATACTTACCCAAAGAAAATAAAACACTAATTTGAAAAGATAGATGCATCCCTATGTTTATTGCAGCATTATTTACAGTAGCCAAGATATGGAAGCAGCCCAAGTGTCCATCAATAGATGAATGGATAATGTGTACACACACACACACACACACACACAGAGAAATATTATGCGGCCATAAGGAAGGATGAGATCGTGATGTTGGATGAGTTTAGAGGGTATTATGCTAAGTGAAGTAAGTCAATCAGAGAAAGACAAATACCATGTGATTTCACTCATATGTGGGGAAAAAATGAATAAGCAAACAAGCAGAATCAGACCTACAAACACAGAGAACAGACTGACGGTTGCCAGACAGAAGGGAGTGAGGGGAATGGGTGAAATGGGTGAGGGGCGGTGGCAGGTCCGGGCCTCCCGTGATGGAATGAATAAGTCACAGAAGGGAAAGGCACATCACAGGAAACAGAGTTAATGATATTGTGATGGCGCTGTGTGGGGACGGATGGTATGCATGCTTGTGGTGAGCACGGCCTAACCTACAGACATGGGGACTCGCTCTGTTTTACACCTGAAACTAATGTAACACTGTCTGTCAACCAGACTCAAATAAACAGAATTTTCATCCCCAAATAAACAAATTGTAAGTAACCTTATTCTATTAGAATGTTAGCGACCTAAATATTATTATTCTATGATTGGCATGAATACATGCAGTTTGAAGAGGCTGTTTACAATCTTTTGCACGTTGATAAGATTTAAGGTACAAAGAGTCACTAAATAATATGAGTCATGTTGTCTGACTTCAGCTCTAGACAATATTTGTGGCTTAAAATGAATGAAAATTTAAATGATATGAGGAGCTTGTGAACCATGCCCTTGGGACAGGGAGGAGGGTGCTGCATACCTTTAGTAAAAACTTTGAAATTGATTTTGTGTGCATGAATCACCACTGGATTTTCCACAACCACAGAAAGAGAGAGAGAACTATAAATAACACATAAATGACTTTTTATTTCCTTAAGCGCCATTTAAGGAAGAGAAACCTTAGTTCAGAAATGCAGAATGTTTTCAAAATAAAGCAGAAAACGGTAAAAACTCACATTTCAGGCTAGGATGACAGTCACACCTGAGACCTAGAGTCCCCTCAGTTAACACTGAAAACACGGCCCATCCGCATACAATGAACAGGCACCCAGTTTAATCTTGATGGGGTGACTTAAGGGCTGTGCGACTTTGGCAAAATTATTTAAACTGAGTTTCCTTTTCCTCACCTGAAAACCAGGAGTGAAAAGTATTCTTCTTTCGTCTCTGTGTGAGGCACAGTGGCCACGTGGCTGAAGGGACAGCAACACAGCGGACACGCAGCGGTCTGTCCACACTCACGTCACTCACGCCAGGACTGCTGGCATTCTGGGTCAGTGAAGGTTCATCAGTGCGCGCGGAGCGTCCACCATGCATGATGCACAGCACCTGAAGTTTTAGAAGACGTGCACAACGTAGAAGATGCAACCTTCCAGACACAAAGCAAGGGGACACACACACTGACCGGATCCACGTTCTCTCCTGTAGAATGGCAGAGAGATGCAGGAGCTAGGGCAGAGAGGTGGTCTGTCAGCTGGAGGCTGTGAATTCTCACGGGGTTCTGCAGGGGTTTGGTGAGGGGCTTGGACTGGCAGAGACAAGGGCAAAGAGCACTGTGGGTGGACAAAATGGCACACATGGCTACGCACAGAGGTAAGCAGGATGTTTTCCGGTTGACAAATCACATTCTTTCTGGTTTTAATGCATTCACAGGAGTCTCCCCCTTGACCTTTCTCCTCGCCAGTCTTGACTTTGAGTATGGGGTGCAGGGGTTTTCACAGTGGCTGAAGGTACGCAGTTAGCTAGATATGCTGCCAGATGCTTGGGCAGAGGCCCAGATGTGTTGGCAGTCTGTCTGCTGGCCAAAGAAAGGAAGTAAAGGGACAGAAAGAAGTCAGAACGTGGTCATCTGTAAGGGCCGGCACCACCCAGAGATTGGTGGTCTCCCTCCCTCCCTCTCCCTTCTCTCTCCCCATCTCTCCCTCTCTCCCCCATCCCTCCCCCTTCCCTGCTTCCCTCCCTCTCTCCCCCTCCCCATCCCTCTCTTCCTCTTTCTCCCTCTCTCTCCCCCTCCATCCCTCTCTCTATCTCTCTCCCCCTTCCCTCTCTCTCCCTGCCCCTTCCCTCTCTCTCTCTGCCCTCCTCCCTCTTCCCCTTCCCATCTCTCTCTCTCTCTCTCCCTCTCCCCCCTCTCACTCTGATATACTCTAAGAGAGAATCTGATTAGTTCATTTAGAGAACTCTCCAACATAGAATTGCTCCTCCTGCATAAAGTTTTCCAGCAAGCCTAGAAACAGCTCCCTTTGGGTCAAGGGTCCCACTAAATTAGGTGGCCAAGATGATGCTATGGTGGCCAACATAAAGTATGGCATAAGGAGTCAGTCCTGGGCAGGTGGCTGTGGGCAAGGTGCCATGGAGCACAACATTAACTCCTCTAAGATTCTGGGCTGTCTCACAGTCTTCAGTGAGGTTGGCTAATCTTCCTATTAGAATATAGAAGATGGTATAGGATGGCCAGAGGGACAGGCAGCAGTCAAGGTTAACAGTTCCCAAGAGAATAGCCCTTAAATCAATCACTTTTGTGCTAAGGAGCTTTCTTGTTGGCTGATGTGTCCCTACACAATTGTGCTGCATTATACACACTCATATGGAAATTAAATGAGAATGATGACAATAATGACTAATATTTATTTAGTAGCTAGGCTAAATAATCTTATTTTATTTATGTAACAATATATAACTACATTTTATTATTATTTTCATTCCTTTCTTACAGATAATAAAACTGAAATTCAGAGAAGTCAAGTCTCATTTGCCAGAGCCAACAAATGGTAGGTATAAGATTTGAGCCTCATTCTTTCTGGCACCAAAGCCCATGGGCTTAATCACTTATCACTTTTCAACTAAAAGGAATAATATGGGGTTGGGGGGAGAAGCAGATCTCACAGAAGAAACCAGAGACTAGAGATCAACACGGGGGGATATATGAAGAGGTCAACACTCAAGACTGAAAGATTCAAAAGATCTCTATATAACACTTGGTCAGTGCCATCAGTCTGGTAGGGGACAAACACCAGCCCAATGGCTTTCTGCTGGTGGTGACTCAGGAACTTGTTTGCTTTGAGAGTCCTGGGGCAGCAAACAAAGACCGGCCTCAACGGCCAAGCTGGGAGAAAATGAGAATTGTCCCAGACTCATGATTTCCTAGAGAGGTATTACTCCAGTACTTTTCACCTGCTGATACATGCTAAAGCATTTTACAATAATCACCAATAGGCATCTTGAAAACTAAGTATATGCTTAGTTGTACTGCATAATTCTGAACTTGATCATGTCTTCACTACAACAGATTTTGTCTTATATAACATAAGCCAAATTTGTCCAGATCAAAATTAACATCCCAAAGTGCATATTGGCTTCTATTAGACAAGTGGTAATTACACATAATGCTACTAGTCACCATTTGGGTAAACCTGCCCTAAATAATTGCTGGGTAAGAGCTCTTCAAACTTTGGGCAGAACAAAATGCCAAGTCAAAATAAAGAGGACTTGTCACCCAGATCTCCATTCTCTATAAAATGACCAACAATAAACCAACCAGGAGAAAAACAAGAGACTCAAAACAAGCAAAAATAATTAAAGGTTTGTCAAGATCCCGTTATAAGGTCTAGAATATTGTTATCAAGGTAAACATTTCACTGTTTCTGTTTTGAAGAAAGTGTCACATTAGGAAAATAGTCTAACATAATATTTTTCTTTAGGTTACTGGAAGCCACTGTGGGGCTACCAACAGAAAGTTGGCACCACTCTACTGTGGGATGAAATGCCCTCCACTTACGGCTTTTTCTCTTTTACATACCCACAGCATATAATTTTCACCATAGAGACATTGAGCAATGCATTGGGTCTATGTTTGTCTGGTAAGAAGCCTGATGAAATCTCTGTATTTGCTAAACCATTGGAGGGTTTCCCTGAACTCCTAATTCCAGAGAACTCATGAAGGGAATAGAAATTGGGGTATTGGTATTGGAATTGGAGAGCATGCTGGAGCTCTCCTTGACCGCTCCCCTCTGGTCCCAGCCCCTGCAAAGCCACATTTCTTGGGCTTTTCCTTTTTTAAGCCCAAAGAGTAAGAATTCAATACAGACACTAAACTGATCTCCGGACCTCATTCTATCCCCGCTGGCTGCGAAAAACAAAACACTCCTGACCTGACTCTTCACCATTTTGACCAAATTCCTATTAGTGGTCACCCGTCTCCTCATTGGACGAAGCCACAGGGACCCATCAAGCCACTGGGTAGGAAAGTCCCCTAGTTGAATAATCCAGATCTGAACCATTAATCAGGAGACAAAACCCGGGGTGGCAAGTCATTTCCAGGAGGCTGAACAAGGGGGTGGCGAATTGATAGAACATTGCTCATTGCAGGTCTGAGAGGCTGAAAAACAACGTAATCGTGCCTGTGTCGGGGCTGGCCCATTCCATTGTGATAGCCAATGAAGGCTACAGAGAAAAATATTATGACTCACATCCTGGCATCAACATGAGACAACACCTCAAGGTTAATAAAGGAAGTAAAAAACAAATATCAAGGCAATGCCAAGATGTATTTTTAATTTGCCTTGGAAAGTTGGGCATATTCTCTTTTTCGTCTTACAGATGACTTTTTTGAAGAGTTGACATTCACACAACATCCAGGTGCCAAAATGGCCCTCGTGCCTGGTTCGGTTCTCTTCACTCTTTGTCAGACACATCCTAGGGACAAACATGTGTGTACTGCTCTGCTTTTCTGTCCTCTCTTCGCCCACTGAGCCATCTGTGTGTCCCACTGGGGCAGGAACCATCCACCATGCCTGGAAGTATGGGTGTGTGCTTTCTGTATCCCAACCAGCATCCTTCTGACTTTTCTGCCACTGCCCATCATTCCTTATATACATATTAGATCAAAACAGATGAAATTGCCATTTTTGTACATAAACATGGTCAATACAGGTGCTTTTAAGAGGTCTGGCCTGACATTGGTGTGTGAGTATGTGTATGTATTATATAATGTGTCTTTGCATGCGTACACGTGTGTGAGGCAGAAGCACTGTGCATGCTTTACTCCAATTAAATCTACAATATCCTGTAAGGCAGGTCCATTTCTTTGAGGTATGCACCTGAAAACAAGAGCTAAGAAAATCCAATAACTTGTTTCCCCGAGGTCTTTCAGGATTTCAATTCTGATTTCTAGCCCTGGGTCACATGCTCCCTAGTACGGGGCCTACTGCATGGTCTACTTGATTCAGACCACCGAATCCTCTGGACTTCAGAGGCTCCTTGAGAAGAAAGCTGGCTGAGTGCTCCCAAGCTTGCAGATGTCTCCTCTCACATCCTTTCCCAGGACATGGTACCGCACAAGGGAAGAAGTCAGCATGTCCCGTGTGTGCTCGGCCCCTTAGCAAACATCGCTACAATTAATGTGGAACGTCTCAAAGACTGAATGCTGCTTTCTCCAAGAAACTTTGAATAAATTCTTCAAGTCATTTTTTGGTGGGGGCAGGAAGGGAAGAACCAGGTTTGGGCAAAATCTTGCATTTATTTTAGAGAAATGCTAGTTTTCCCAGAAATTTGAAGGGAAAATGTGCTTATAATATAGTTGAGCAAAGGTGTCCAAACACTGTGAAATCTAGTTTCTCTCCTCTCCCAAATTACAGAGCGTGAGAAGTGGTTTCCCAGCTTTCTGCTTCCTGCTCCATGCATTTTGGGAAGTGAGACCACAGGAGTCTAGATTTACATTGTTGGGATTTTTTTTTTTTTTTCCAGTAAATGCTTATACAAATCCATCCTTTCCTGTTGGTTTTTGACTAGTTTGTTTGCAACTCAGATTCTTGGCTGAAGTGAAGTTATTAAAAAAACAAAAAAAGCTTTCACTCAATTATGAAACACTGTGTTAAGCCCTATTTACAGCTCACATGTTTTATGACCACTAGCAGCAAGAGAGCTGGCTTTGCCTGAGAATCCCAGCAGCCTCAGGACCCTCTGAGCACGGAATAGGACATGAAGAAGTCAACGTAACACAGACCAGCAAACCAGAGTGAGGCACTAGGACGATGTCTGTGCCAACAACCTCGTTCATTAACTGAAAATAGAAGGAGAGGGAGAGTCACCTTGCCAGTGAGAGAACCCTTCGGGATCATGGTTTTCTCAAACTGAGTTCATCGCGGGCTTGCTAGTTTATTCTCAGGGGGTCTGCAAGTTTCCTGAGAGACTTTTTTTTTTAATTTTCTGTTTTCATTTTAACGGTCGCCTAAAAATAATCAGTGTAAGATTATGTGGATGCCCACCTTGTAACCAAGAACTAGGCATGATTTCGGGGTCCATGTTTGTAGTTGTCCCTACAAATGGCTGAGAATTATTGAAAAAAATTAAAAAACACAGGAAGAACTGAACAGGCCTGGTAAAAGCTAACTGATGTAATGAGCATTATAGGGGGGCTTCTGGTGCGGCAGAAAGGTGGGAGAAACGAGGCGTTCCACCTGTACGTGAATGAGGGCAATCAGGACCATTTTCACTTGGCGAGTCATGACACGGTTGCGGCCAAGTGGTACGGACTATCGCATTAATTTAATGTAGCGGATTTAAAACCTGTTGGGTTTATGGTGTTAAACGTGTGTGTTCTGTAAACTTGTCTTCCTTGGGCAGCCATAAAAGAGCCGCTGCTCTATGGACGTGTGAGTAGTGTCAGGAACGTACTGGTTTGCTAGAGCACCTGTAACAAAGTACCGCAGACTGGGTGGTTCCAACAACAGAAACCATCATCTCACGGTTAGGCCAAATCCAGATGTTGACAGGCCCGTGTTTCCCCAAAGGCACTAGGGGAGGATCTGTTCCAGGTCTTGCTTTGGGTAGTTCTTTGGCGTGTGACTGTGACTCCGGGCTCCACATGACGCTCTCCCTGTGTGCACGTCTGCACCCAAACTCCCCCTTTCTGTAAAGACACCAGTCCTATTGGACGAGGGACCTGCCCTACTCCATCCAGTATGACCTCATCTTCAGTAAGAACACCGGCCACAACCCTATATCCAAATAAGGTCACATTTAGAAGTCCTAGGGGTTAGGACTTCAACATATGAATTTGGTAGGGAGGGGACACAATTCAATCCAAAACAGGAAATTACACAAAAAAAATAATTTGAAACATCATTAAAGAGCCCAAATATTTTTTCCCCTTTAAAAGTGGTCTGCATATTGCTTAATTTTGAGACACCATGCTCAGGATTATATCATCTGGTAAGAACAACAATTTATAACTTCTCATTTGCCCATAAGAAACCTTATAATAAATCTTTAACTCTTAAAAATAAACTCCTGATGGGCCAAACCATAGAAAATCTGGGGAGAAAAGTAGAATTGAATATTTAGTCAGACCTCTTGAAAAGGATGAATCTCTCAACCTAGAGGTAAAAGAAGAATTAAGATGGAAAAAGACAAATAAACTTAATGGTATAAAAATGGAGGAAAAATTGGACACTTTAAAAAGACAGACTGGGGAAAAATATGTACAACACACAGAACAGAAAAGGGGATATGTTTATTTGACAAGGCACAGACAAAATGATAACAGAAGCACAGACTGCAATAGACAAGTAAATAAAAAACAAGAAAAATTTTAGACGAGGAAATGTGAGAAACAAATAGTCAAAGAAATGGGACTTTTTCACTGAAGTATTATTTGCGAACATAGGGGCAGGAGTACAGAGAGAAACCTGGATCCTTCACCTTGCTGCCACCTGCTTAGAAAACACTCTAAGGTTTCTCAAAGTTCAGAAATGTACAGATGACTTAAAAACATGTTTTATTGAGATAAAATTCATATACAACAAAATTAACCACTGTAAAGTGTGCAATTCTGTGACATCTAGTGCGCTCACAGGGTTGCACAAGGAGCACTTAGACACCGAGTTCCTAAACCTTTCTGTCTTCCCCAAGGAAAAGCCTGGGTGCGCTAAACCATCACACTCCATAGTCCCCCAGCCCCTCAGCCCCTGGCAACCACCAGTCTGCTTTTTGTCTCTTTGGATTTGCCTCTTCTGGATATTTCCTATAATGAATTCATATGATGTGTCATCTTTCGTGTCTGGCTGCTTTCATGTAACACTGTGTTTTGGAGGTTCATCCCCTTAAAGCATGTACTTCATTCTGTGTGATGGCTGAATAATATTCCACTGTGTATACGTACCAGAGTCTGCTCATCTATTCCTCCGCTGGTGGGCATGTGGATTGTGTCCATCTCTTGGCTATTGTGAAGAGTGCTGGTACAGACCACCTTCAGGAAAGAAAGAAATCCTATCTTTTATTCAGTCATTCTAATTCAAGAATTCTCCCCAAAGAGAATAACCTAAAGTCTGGAAAAACCTATATCCTTCTGTTTATGGCAGGGTTATTAGTATAACTGGGAAAAAAATATGGTTGTAATAAAACCCAAGCTGACTGGTGGCTCTTGGATCCTGCTACCTGGTCCCCATGGACTCCACTCTTTCCCCCTAAAATTTATTCTTCCAATAAGAGCCTGAGCAAATGTCTTCTGACAGGTGGTCAGGATATCTCACTTCCTGGCTAAAATCTTTCAATTATTTTCCATCTCATTCAAAATAAGCCCGAGCCCACTCTCACTGCCTATGAAGTCCTGAGCTGTCCTATCCCAGCCCCATCCATACACGCCCTGTCTTCCCCTCTGCGCACAACTCGGGCTTCCCTTCTGTTCCCGAATGACTGTAGATGTTTGCTGTTCTCCTCCAGGTCTGTCATGTTCCTCCTCTTGGTCTCACTCCCTCTGCTCCCTCCTCACTCACTCACCACTACAGTCTGACCTTTGTCCTACCACTTAAGCAGAAGTGCAACTGGAAGTAACTCATATAAATAATGTCAAAATAAACATCCATTTGTCACATGTTCATGAGGATCTCCGAAGATGATGATAGCCTTAAAAATAAATTGCTAAAAAAATAGTTTAAGACATGTTTGAGCTTTTCTGCCAAGCCACCTCTGGGAACTTTTATGTTTAGTGTCTCTCACTGGTTAGCTTCCTCCCTCTTCCGCCCCCCCTCAGGAGGGGTAACCAGTCTCCAAGGTGTAGGCAATTTTCTGGCCTCAGCTCTTCTCTCTGTATTGTTTCCCTGGTGACAAAAGGCGGTACAGGTCCCAGCTCTGCTCTGGCAACTCAAGGTTGGGGACGTGGAGTGCCCCGGGAGCCAGCGTCCTCAACACCGAGGCACGTGTTTTCATGCAAGGAAGCAGCAGCACAGGAAGTGGTTAAAGTACCTCTGGGATAGCTTGATCAGCAGAGCATAGAGTTGACTTATCCCCAGTCTGATGATATTTACCACCTGGAGAAGACACAAAATCATGTGAGGAGGCTGGATCCCTAATGATAGATGGGGACCAGGTGCTGGGCAAATTCAAATAACCTGAGCAATCTTGAGAAAGAATGAGAACCCTGGAGGAATCACTGTGTCTGATTTCAAACTATATTACAAAGCTAGAGTAAGTAAAACAGTGTGGCATTAGGACAAACAGCCGCAGAGATCAATGGGACAGAACAGGGAGTCCAGAAGTCACACTTACATGCTCAGTTGATTCACGGCAAAGAAGCCAACAATAACAATGGGGAAGGGACAGTCTCTTCAATACTCAGTGTTGGGGGAGCTGGATGGTCACAAACAAAAGAATGGAACTCAAATACCATCTCATAGAAATCAATTCAAAATGGATTGAAGACTTAAATGGAAGACTTGAAGCCATAAAACTCCTACAAGGAAACATAGGCCATAAACTCCTTGACATGGGTCTTAGTGATGATTTTTTGAATCTGACACCAAATGCAAACACAACAAAAGCAAAAATAATTAAGTGGGGCCACAACATTAAAAAGCTTCTCCACAGCAAAGGAAACCATCCATGGAATGAAATGACAACCTATAGAATGGGAGAAAATATTTGCCAATCATATCCCTGATAAGGGGCTAATATCCAAAATATATTTAAAAACTCATACCACCCAATAGCAAAAAAGCAATCTGATTTTAAAATGGGCAGAGAACCTGAATAGACATTTTTCCAAAGAAGACATAGATTTAGCCAACATGTACATGAAAAGATGCTCAACATCACTCATCACCAGGAAATGCAAATCAAAACCACCATGAGATATCATCTCACGCCTGCCAGAATGGGTAAAATCAACAACCCAAGAAATAACAGGTGTCGGTGAGGATGTGGAGAAAGGGGAACCCTCGTGCTCTGTTGGTGGGAGTGCAAACTGGTGCAGCAGCTCTGGAAAACAGTAATGGAGTTTCCTCAAAAAAATGAAAAATAAACTACTGCATAATCCAGCAATTCCACTTTTGGGCATTTATCTAAAGGCAACAAAAACACTAACTTGAAAAGATGTATGCCTTCCCATCTTATTGCATCATCATCTACAATAGCCAAGATATGGAAATAACCTAAGTGTCCATCAAGGGATGAGTGGATATATATATATATATATACTGAATAATATTCCTTTATATATATATATATAAAGGAATATATATATTATATATATATAATTCATTATATATATATATATAAAGGAATATTATTCAATCATAAAAAATAATGAAATCTTGCCCTTTGGAACAACATGGATGGACCTCTAGGGCATTATGCTAAGCAAAATAGACAGAGAAACACCAATACCATGTGATCTCTCTTATATGTGGAATCTAAAAACAAACACAACCAAGCTCATAAATACAGAGAGCAGATTGGTGGTTGTCAGAGGCAGGGAATGGGACATAAGAGAAATGGTGAAGGGGGTCAAAAAGTAAAAAGAAAAAAAAAGAATAAGGTCTAAAAACATGTGATGATTAAAGCAATATATATATTCCCTTAAAGTTACATATGCGTCTATTTTATATAGATGCACATATATATACTGTCAATATAAATCATGCATGTCATATATACATAGTCATTATATATGTTTGTGTGTAGTTACTATAAACTGCATATTATAGAACATACCCTAAATTGAATTTTTTAATATAGTAACTGAAAACATTTGAAGATACAAAGAGTGAATTGAGAGAGTATAGGACTATTATTCTTGATTTTTCAGCACAGTTTTAAGGTGATTTGCTCATTTGCTTAACTAAATCCAAAAAACACATGTTAGTCCCTGAGCCAGAGGCATCAGACACAAGATGATTCTGACAGGGTCTCAGTTCTAATAGCTTAATAAATAATGTTGAGAAGACAGGAATGAAGGAAGCCCAATAAATAGCATCTTCTTCCCCACCAGGCTTCAGAACAAACTGAGAAATAAGATTAAAAAAAAAAAACAATAAAAAGTAGACAAGTAATATATCAACTTTATTAACAACAAAGACTAGGTTGAAGGACAAAGCTTAGTGTGAAAGCCAAATTGGATTTGGTGCACTTTTTTGTCACTATTTTTTACTGTTCTTTCATCCTGTAGTTTAGACCTTGGAACAGCCCAATAGAGGGAAAGTTTGGGTCTGCAAAGTATACACACTTACTTCAGGTCTTTCCTCCCACTGGTCAAAGTGGAGATGAGATGAGAAAAGGGACCAAACACACAACCTCAGGACCGTTAGTGGATTAACTCCACCCAGTTAAGATACATGGACCAAGCTGTCACCCACTGAGCAGGCACTTTCTCCGAAAGGAAAAGTCAGCGAGGAGCAAGATGCCAGGAATGTTAAGGGAAAAATCCTTCTTCACTGAAATGAGTAGAAAAGAGACCTTCACCCCCAAGAAGACATACACACAACTCTCTGTGCCTCAAGTCTGACTATGATACCTGTTCTAAAAGTGGTGTGAACAATGCCTTTTGGAGACACAAAAAAGAAAGGAATTGATGCAGATAGAGGGGAGTAGTACCATATGTGGAGAGGTAGTTGTCTAATTGCCTCAAAAAGATGAGTAGGGTTTGGACAAGTCTACCCAGGAAAAGAATAGTGGGGTGAGGAGCAGACTGAGGGGCAGAGGGAACAACATGACCAAGGTACAAACATGAACATTCATGGAGAGCTAAAGAAACAAGTATCCAGCAGGATGGGGACAGGGTCATTGCAGGAGGCCAATTTCATCTGGATGGTTTTGGGCTTGGCATAAAAAGCAAACAGCTTTCAACTTTTTAAATTATTGAGCAATGTGCAAATGTATTTCATCATCACTCAGGATGGGGTTAAGTTTGAGGGTAGGGGAAATTCAATTAGTGGGTGCCAAAAATGGGGACGGGAATATCTGTTGTCCAGGTTACTTGATGATTTATAAAACAAAAACAAAACAATGATGGACGTTCTGATGTGCCATTTTGAAAGCAGATTTGTCAAAATGTCTCATATCCCAGAATAGCCTGCTTCATATGTATAGAAGGAAGAAAGGAGGAGATAGGGATTTTTTTTTAAAAAAGATTGGGTGAAATTGCAGAGGACTGGAATAACCTTCAAGTGGGTTTATATTTTATTCCCTAGAGAATGGGTAGCAAGAAGAGGGTTTTGAACAGAATTATGATATGATGAGTGCCATATTAGTATACGCATAAAGTGACACTAGCCTTCCAAGAGTTTGTATTCCCATCAGGATCAACATATACGTGAGTAATTCACATACAAGAGCAAGGAAGCATAGGTTGACACATCAGAGTCTCGTGTCAGAAATATCCCCCTGGTGACAGGGTGAGCCCTGGTTGGAGGCAGGGACTCTGCTCAGAAAGTAGCCACGATGGGCCAGGCGAGGGATCAAGAGGATCACAGAGTGGTCAGGGAGAAATGGAACTAAACAATAACCAAACGTCGTATTGCCTTTTTGATTTGTGTGACTTAAAAAATCATTTTCACATTTTGATTCCACATGCTCTTTTTCACAGGTTGTGATGGGAAGTATTCAGACCAATTGCCCAGATGCCAGGCAAACAGCACACTCTTTTGTTGATTTAACTCCAGGATGACCCAGCTGTGAAAAAGTAATTGCGTTGACCAGGCTGTCTGTTTGTACACTTAGAAAACTATAGGTTAGACTCCCAGAGGTTTTTATTTTGCCAGGAATCTGAACCACAGTCAATGTAAAATTATGAAACTTGATGGTCAGGAGAGAAAGATGGTAAGCTCTTCTTGAGAGGAGGGGGGAGAGGAAGTGCACATAACAGAGTGGATTAGAGGCAGTAGACCCATGGATACTTGTAAAGAACTCACTGTCTATAGGTAACTATTCAGCGACCCCTGAAGAGCTCATAAAATCAACTGCCCACAGTGACACTCATTCATTCAATTCTCAAATTTTTTATTGAGTGCCTCCAATGAGCCAGGCATTCTTCTAGGAGCTGGGGATAAATAGAGTAGTAAATATAATAAACAAAGAACACTTACTCTCAAGGAACGTACGTTTTAGTGAGAGAAGGCAGACAACTAACCTTTGAGAACTGGAAAAATAACAAGCTTGGTAGAGGGTGGTAATTATTATGGAGCAAACAGCTTGGAAGGTTGGAGGGGATGGTCATTGCTGGGGTGAGCAGAGCACAGAGAATCTTCCCTGAGAAGTTGACATTTGCATAAAGACCTGAAGGTTGTGAGAGAGTGGGCCCCTGGCTTGCTTAGAAGGCTGCGCTGGCTCTCCGTTACCTCTTCACATCTCCTAGCATATTCGGGGCTAAGGCTCAAGGATACAGGAAGTGCTTATATTTTAGACCAAAGTCGGATGCTTTTCTCTACTTGTAACTCTATCCACAAAACAATAACCTCAGGGGGTTGCAGAATGGTTTGTTCTTCCCAATGCAGGAAGAAGGAGAACATGTTGTTCAGAACTTTCCTCTTGGGGTCAAAACAGAGGCCACTTTGTGGCCTGCATGTGGGCTGGTCTGTGCAGGACAAGGGGGAGAATTTCCTTATTGATTCCAGAATCAAATTTGGAGTAGTTGAACACTTAAGGTTGACATGGGAAAGAGAGCAAACGGAAGCCAGTTGGCAGAAGGCTATAGGCGTTCACTGGAAAACTTTTAGGAACAATTCAAATCTTACAATGTCTATAAAACACTTTGTGCACAAGTAGACAGTGTGTGTGCCCGTGTGTGTGCATGCTTGCGTGTATAGCTGGGGTGCAGGTCGGGAGAGGGCCAGGGGCTTGTGTCCAGTGATGAGGGGCACGAGGGAGACAGCATGCAGGGGTGCAGGATTGGAGAGGCACGGGACCACTATTTGCAGTGTTGGCTTTATTTGATGTAGTGCAGGTCATGTGGTTTGGGTGATGCGTGGACCTTTGTGTCAGAAGGAGGTGGTTTTGATTCTCTGCACAGCTTCCATCAGCTGTGTAGCCTCCGGCCGGCCCTGTAACCTCTCTGAGTCTTTCCCTACACAAAGGGGATAAGAAGACCACCCGGGGCTGCCAGAGCGAGGCAGTAGGCACTGAGTGCACGGCAGCTGTTGTGGGAAGATGTATCTGGCATGGTGCGGGAGCGGACGGGAGCCAGGACAAGCTCAGACAAACTGGCAGGAGGACAGTGAGCAGGTCTTGGAGAGAGAGAGGACTGAGAGTCTGAATGCAGGACAGGGCGGGGCACAGCAAAAGGAGACCCGTGAAAGGCAGGATTCAGCCGATCGCATGAGCCCATCGGAGAGGAAGGAGGGTCTGAGAGGGGCCACCGCTTGCCGGTCAGCGGGAGGCCATGAATGCTGGTCCTGCATCTCCAGGCTTGCGCTCCCCTCCGTGTGCACAGGGCTGGCCACCCCGAGCCTGCTGCCCTCCCCTCCCCACGCTCCCCGACACCCCAGCCTGGTCTCAGAAGTCCTCCCTGGCCACTCCAGGCTTAGCTGTGCCTCCTCCAGCCAGTTCTGCCCACAGGCCCGTTAAGGACCGGGTACTTAACTATGCTGCGTTCTGGGGTTTTAGATCTGACGTCCCTGCGGTGAGAACCAAGGCTCACCCATTTTTCTGTCATTATCTCAGCTGGATGGTCCACACCTACTCACGGCTTCTGTGACCTCACATTCATGGCTTCCTTCACTCCAGATCTTCCCGCAATACTCAAGAATAAGGATATAAATCGCCATGACAACCTCATAAAGAAGAGAGGACGTTTAAGAAAGGTAGGAGAAAAACTAGGACAGAGCCCCCAAAGAGCAAACAAAATCAACTCAGTACAATTGTCCTCATCACTGTAGTCACCATCATCACTGCCCCCTCGAATATTCACTGAACACCTGCCCTTTCTCAGGTACATGGATCATCCCGTTTAGACGTCACAACAACCCTGTAAGGTAGGTACTAACACTTCTCATTCCACAGACAAAGAAATTAACAATTAACAGCTAGTAAGTGATGGGAAATAGAAACTCTGATGTTATCACCTGACTCGTTAAGTTGTGCTAGTAACCAGATTAAAATAAGTGTACTGAGGGAGGGAGGTGAGTATAAAATGGAGCTCAGGGTGGTAGAAAGAACCGGACCAGGAGCCAAGGGCCTGGAGTTGTGTTCAGAGAAAGGCAAGCTCACTAGACCTCAGCTTCCTTCATCTGGAAAGTTAAGAGGTGACACCAGATAACCCTCTAAGACGCATCCCAGCCCCAAAGTTCTGTCTAGAAACTTTGCCTACTTCTCGATGTGGTAAGAGGCTTACTCACATCACTCTTTAATGGAGATGTGTATATTCTAAGGGGGTAATGGAATTATGAGGAGCAGGTTAATCTGGGAAGGTCACATGAAGTTTTGAGAAGTGTTTTGAAACCAGAAAGGAAATGGCATGAAGTGGAGACATAACAGGAGGTCAGGCTAGGGCATGGTCAGAAAAATGACTAAAAGGAAGGAGTGGATGAGTCACGTCCAGGATCACCCGCAGATTTGCCTGGCTGCAGTGGGACACACCATCTCAGCAAGAAATGGGCGCGATTAGTTAAGGAAGGACCGGGTGGTGAACAATCACAAAAGCAAGGCATTGAGGTCCAAAATTAGCATTGGGGCAAAATCTCTACCCAACAAGGTTTTTGAGTTTGTGCAGACAAAAGATTATTAGATAAATTAATGTCTTTATCCATGAACTTATTATCTGGGTGTAATAGGAACATAGCTTTCTAACAGGGGCTTTTGAAAATGAAAGGTAGGGAATAGAACATCGTTCTGGTGTGACATTCTAAAAGCCACCTGAGCCAAGTAAAATGTTTTGGGATACGAGAGTGAGCTTTCCTCAGGGCATGCTTAGGAATGTGTGCGTGTTGGGGGGACAGGGTGTAAAGTGTTATCTGAATGTGGTATGTGCACAAATGTAGGAGGAAATTGTTGAGGTCTGCGTGCTTGTGGATTGGCTTTTTTTTAAATGATCACAGGTATATTTCTTAATTTATTCCCAGAATGTAAAATGAACTAGCCTAACTTCCCCAATGCACCACAAATCTCTTACACTTCACTTTACCTCTCTGAAATCTTAGGATTCAGTAAAAGGATCTTTATTCAAGAGGAATAAAATTAATGAAACTTTGTGAAATTTGTTTTTTGGAAGACAGCTCCACTTCTGAATTACTAGAAAACAGCAGGACTACTTCAATTTCAAATCCTAATATAAATGATTGGTTTTGATAATAAATTTGATAGACTAATTCTTATCAGACTCAAACGTTTTTCCTAGAAAAGGACATCATAAAATATTTATTTTCTATTCTCCTGTTTCTGAAATACATTTTCTTAATTTATAAAAGTGACAAAGGCACATATAAGATTTGGATTTTCACTCATATGTGCAGTTTAAGAAACAAAACAAATGAACAAAGAGAAAAAAAAAAGAGGCAAATCAAGAAACAGACTCTGAACTACAAAGAACACACTGATAGTCACCAGAGGGGAGATGGGTGGGGGATGGGGGAACAGGTGATGGGGATGAAGGAGTGCACCTGTCGTGATGAACACCAGGTGATGTATGAAGTGTTGAATCACTGTATTGTACACCAGAAAGTAATACTACACTGTGTGTTAACTAACTGGAATTTAAATTAAAAGAAAAAGAAAAAAAAAGATCTAGATTCTCCAGTGGATTTATGGAAAAGGTTCCTGGGCAGAGATGGAGAGCTATGTTGGAACGGTAACAGGAAAAGGTACGAATATGAGTGTGTATTTACTACGTGCCAGGCACTGTGCCGGACAC
>NC_138379.1:94123739-94146479 GCF_054177405.1 Leptonychotes weddellii | reverse complement strand
TCTCTTTTTCTCAGCTTCTTTATTTTCCATCATTTGGTCTTCTATATTACTGATTCTCTCTTCTGCCTCATTTATTCTAGCACTTAACGCCTCCATTTTTGATTGACACATCCAATTTCTAATTGACTCCTCCTGTTTGACCTTGGCCATGTTTCATAGTTCCCTATACTTTAGTTTCCTCACTTGAAAATGGACATCATAATAAATATTCCCTAATAGGGCTGCTAGGGGAATTACGTGAAGTAATACATCATCACCACCACACGGAGTTCTCATTCTACACCCAGGGCCTCTCGGCCCTAGGAAGATCTCCTTGGAGAATGCAGTCCATATATTCACTCATGTCTGGAAAGCCAGCTCTGAGATTGCACATCAGAATGTTGAGGCTTCCCCTTAATCCTCCGACTCAAACTCTGGCATCCAAAATCTACCCAGCACAGAGTCAGAGGAGGGTGAGGGACCACGTATTTCTTTTACATATGTGTTCTGATTTTGCCGACGGTGTTTGTCTGAGACTTTTAAAACCACAGCGATAGACACATAATTTATATAGTAAACAGACGAGGTAGCAGAACTCCTGTCAAGCAAGTATAAGCAATTTTGATGACAAACAGTACGTATGCTTTCCCCTGAAGGTTTGTCATTTGGTATTCTGCAAAACTAGATGAGCAGTTCATGGGCTTTCTCTTGCATCTGCACTGTAAGTGCCCTAGGATTTATCGTGCTGCTTTGGCAGTCAGCTTACCTTTTCTATTACGAACTTGATACTATCTCAAAGGGCTTTAAAATCTATATGGAACCTACCTACTCTCATAATGAGAATTAAACAGTAGACTTTAAAATGTCTTTGCACAAAGCTATAAAGTACCTTTTGAGGAAAAAATGCTCAACGGAGATCATAAAACAACTGAACTCATGTTGTTTCTCTCCAGCTGTTGTCACTATCCAAAGAACTGTCTTCTAGAATAAGGCACCTTAAGAGTGCTCTTCAGATTTCCCACCTAAATGCATTTTGGTGAAAAGTAATCAGGGAAGATTTCACATATCTAAACTCACTTAAATGCCTTCCTGAACTGTGTCTGTCCAGGGTGCTCTTTATCACATCTTCTGACCAAATTCTATCTGTTCATTCATTCAACAAATACTTATTAAATGGACATTTCTATTAAAAAGTGATCTAGTCAGTGAAGATTTGATGAATAAGAAATGATCCATTCCCTTAAGGGGTGTATAATCTAATGGAGAAGATAGATAAGAAAATACAATGATAATAATGGAGTTGCTATTTCTTAAAGTTTTTAAGTACTCAGATGAGTCAAATTTCCAATTTGATCTTTTTATCACTTAGCCATTCATTGAGTCTACCATATATCAAGCACTACAAGGAGACACTAGGGAATCTCCTAGAAGCAGTGACAGGACTCCTGACCTCAGGAATTCTTCACTTCTCATCTGTATCTCGGTAACTCGTGTGTGTGTGTGTGTGTGTGTGTGTGTGTGTTTGTGTGTGTCCAATCCAGTTCTTCCTCAGTTTCAGACTATTTTATTCAACAACCTACTGGACATCTCCACGTACCGTTCCAGAGGCTCATCTACCTCGCACATTCCAAATGAAATCCATTATCCTTTGCCCTGGTTAATGTCCCCTTCACTGCCCAGCTATTTTGTCCAAAACCTAGAATGGGGCTTGGTTTCTCCCTCCCCTTAATTCCCCACATGCAATCATTCAGAACACCTGTCAATTTTTTCATCTGCACATTTCCTTTTTCTTTCTTTCCTTATGCCCTCCACTACCACTGCCTTAATTCCTATCCTCATCGTCTCCAACCTGGACAACCACCCGTCTCCTCAGCTGGTCTCCCTGGCTCCAGTCATTGCTTCCTCTAACCCATTCTCTTCACTGCTGTTCGAGTGATGGCTCCAAATGCAAATGTTATCATGACTGTTCACTGTCCCAAACCTTCTAATGACTCCCAACTCCACAGGATAAAGTCCAAACAAGGCCCTTTGATATGCACACAAATCCTTATCCACACATTTTTGTCACCACCACCACTACCACTGCATCTTAATGTCAGCCAAATTCAAATAGTTAGAGTTTCCTGAACAGCCCATGATGTTTCATCCCTCTACTTCTGCAAGGGCTATTCCCTCTGCCTGGAGTATTCTTTCCCTTCCTGTTCTCTGTCTAATGCCTAACCATCTTCAAAGGCTCTGTTCAGGAGTTCAGGTGCCTCCTCCTCTGTGAGACCTTCTCTGACTTCTCTGAAATCTAGTTGATTATCACACTGGTGAAGTTCACATGTCTTTTTCTGCAGTTTCTCACTGTAGGGCTGTTTCATATGTCTGTACCACTTTCTAAACTCTAAGTGCCTTGAAACTGTATCTTTTATATAACTCTCAAATCCATCAAGCTCTCTCTCATCATGACCCATGCTAAGCCACCATGACCTCTCCTCAGAACTGTTGCAATAGATTCCTGACTAACTAGGTTCTCTGCTTCCAGGGTCTCCTTACAACCTGTTCTTCACCCTGCATTTAGGGTGCTTATTTTAGCAAACTGATCCTGATATATATATAAAGAAGCAAAGGAGATAGATATATATGTAATATATATATTATGTATGTGTATGTATATATTACATATATGTAATGTACATGTATGTGTATGTATATATTGTGTATATATAATGTATACATAATATATATATTATATAGATATATATATTATATATATATTAAGAAGCAAAGAAGATAGATATATCTCCTTTGCTTCTTAATATATGTTAGTGGCTCCACATTTTCCTTAGGATAAAGATCAGAATCTTTGGCATGGTCCTTATGCCCCTCAAGACCGCTCGGGCCTTACTTGCACTTTTGCTCCTTCCCTCTTCCTCTCTCTACTCCTGCCAAACCAGCTGCATTCCATCCCTGTATCTTACCATTAATCACAAAGAGGGGTTTATATTTTCTACTGAAGGAAATAAAGTCAGTGCAGACATCTGATCATGTGGATATCATGATGCAACAATACCAGAAAGAAGAAATCCATACCTATATTAATCAATTGGATGAATCCTGTGTGACCAACCATAAAACTGGCCCATTAATCTGGGTGTGACTTGTCTGATGGTGGCACACACAAAAGAGACCATAAGAGATAGGAGACATTTCAGAGAAAATATCTGTAGGACTGGGTGCCTGGCAAGTTGTGAAGAATGAAGGGAGAGGAAGAATGAGCCACATGAGAATGGTTCTCCTGACTAAGAGAAAACATTTGGAAGGGGGGCTTCTTGGTTAAGAGGTTAAGACAGAGTCCTGCTGGACACTTGTTAGGTCAAACTGAAGGACACCTGAGCAAAGAGAATGTTCCTCTGGACGCACTGACTATATAGGAATACAGATATGGAAGCATTCACATAGCACAGTGGGAAAGGCAGAGGCCTGAGTGGATCTGCTGTCCTGGGATAAAGCATAGAGAAGAATCCAGAAGGTCAAACAGAGCCTGAGGAAGTACCCAGAGCAATGAGTCAAGAAGAATATGAGAAACTATAAAGAAAGCACTACAAAGAGGTAGGCAGAGACGGATGTGGGATGTCTTAAAAATCAGAACAGAGGAAGTTTCAAGAAGGAGCAGGTGGTCAGTGATATCAAGTGGAGGTCATCCAAGGTCATAGAAAACCCAAGACCAAGAGTATGCTTCTAGGTTTAGTAAAAAAGAATATCATTCTTGACTTTTAAGGGAACTTCAACAGAAGACAAATAAGAATAAAAACCAGAGAAGAGAGTGCTAAGGAATAGGTTCTTACTAACTCCTGAAAACAAAAATGGTTTTGTGATCAGTTTAATTTACATATTTTGAGAAGTTAAGAAGGTAGACCACTGTTCATTCAGCAGGCATCCTGAAACAACCCATTGTGTTCAAGAATAGGCTGCCATGTTTTGCAAGCAGACACCAAAGACCACATGAAACAATTCTCTCAAGACCTCTAAGGCTGGGAAAGCCATGAAAAATCCCAGTATGAAATGTTTTCTGATGCTTTCCCCCTCTTCTGTTCCTGCTTATTCAGGAGAATATGTGCAGTCCGTTGTTTTTCTAAATGATGTCTGTGTTCTGACATGGCAACATACAACAAGGCAGCCAGCTGCATTCTTCCTGTTTATGTCTTGCTCTTAAGTAACTCAGACCTGAAATAGTCCATGTGTCCAGCTATGTCTTCATAGGCTTCTTGAAGTTTTAGAAAACACCTAAACTCTTACCCCTTCATTCTAAACCTCAGTATAAACAGTTTTGCTCAGAAATACCTATCTTTGGGGGCCTCTGGGTGGCTCAGTCAGTTAAGCATCTGCCTTTGGCTCAGGTCAGGATCCCGGGGTCCTGGGATTGAGCCCCACGTGGGGCTCCCTGCCCAGCGGGGAGCCTACTTCTCCCTCTCCCTCTGCTGCTCCCTGCTGGTCGTGTGCACTCTCTCTCAAATAAGTAAAATCTCTAAAAATAAAATAAAATAAAAAATACCTATCTCTCAGCTTTCATTCAAGGAAATCAAGTGGCTGTGTCCAAAAGGTCTTCAAATAGTCACTTTTATTTTATTTTATTTATTTGAGAGAGAGAGAGGGAGAGAGTAGCAGAGGGAGAGGGAGAAACAGCCTCCCCACTGAGCAGGGAGCCTGATGTGGGACTAGATCCCAGGACCCCAGGATCATGACCTGAGCCAAAGGCAGATGCTTAATCGACTGAGTCACCCAGGTGCCCCAAATAATCACTTTTAATTCACCATTTAGTGAGTTTCAAAGTGCCAAACATGCTAGTTTCTGAAAAGCAAATGAGCTCCTGGCCTCAAAGAGTTCACACTTTTCCCCCCGTAGAAGGTATGAATTCCAAGAAGAGCAGATAGGAAGATGTCGAAGAGTGCCAGCCCAGTGCATTGCAGGACTTCACTGATGCCCAGCCCCAGAAGGGAAGCACCACACACCATTGCTCTTCCCTGAAAATTACTCTGTCATTACAGTCGGTCAGTGGGGTAGGAACCAGGGCAGAATGCCAAGGGCTCCGTGATGACAGATTACTTCACTTGAAGGGAACATGGCTTATACCTTGATCTTTTCACTTTGGAGTAGATGTTAGTGGTCATTTTCTTCTGCTTACTGGGAACCTAATTATGATGTGCTCTGAACTCTGCAGAGAATAAAGATTATTAGAGGCATTGCAGGCACTTGCCAGTCTTCATCCAAACGAGCAAATGCATTCCTTCCTTTAAGTGGAAGAGCTCGGCCCAGTCACAGCAATGACTTCATTTTCCCTACCTTTGGGGGAGAAATGTCAAGCTAAGGAAACCTGCCAAATCAACAAAACGTTTCTTCAGGATGTTTGATGTTTCCAACAGCAAGTCCAAAAGGTTTCCGGGAATTTCGTTCAGAATCTGAATTGACTGTGCATCCCACTTTATCCTATAATATTTAGAGCTGGTCGTTGTGAGATGTCTCTACAGACAACTTTTCTTCTGGCTGTATCCCTTCCTCCCCAAAATATGAACTCAGCCCTTTGGTATTTGAATATCAATGACCCTGATGACGCCATGGTGAATTTCTAAATCTGTGCATTTTTTGGTATTGGTAATGCTTTCTAAAGGCTAAATTTCATTTATCCAGTAATCAATTTTAATGTATTAGCATTTTGTATCCTCATGCCTCGAAATTTCTCTTATTTTTCTGCTCTGAGTTCGAAGGCACCATATATGCCACAAGCTTTAGATAACAGTGGCCAGGAGAGAAGGTATGTCCCACCTTCTTGGGAGAAGAATTCTTGAAAATTCAAGGTCCATTAGGAATTCCCTAGAATGAAATACTGAGTTCACCTGGGGCTGCCTTGTTTTTCTTTACATCCTATTAAACAGATCCAAGCTAATTGCTCTCTAATTGCTCCATGTGTATTGAGCCACGTATTAGAGTAGGTGTTAGAGCAGGTGTTAATGATTCCAACATCAGTTCAAGATCTCGTCTTTAACATTTAAGTTTAGCCTTTATAGTGAGATTTTGAGCTTCTCAAAGGCAAGAATTACTTTTAATTCTCTCTGCATCCTTTCTCCTGAGTAACTAGTAGGAATCAAAACATTTAGGGTCATGGACCTGGGGAGCAAAGAGGGATATTATATACCATCTAGGGCAGTGCTGGCCAATAGAAATACAGTGTGAGCCATCATGTGGGCCACGTATGTCATTCTAAGTTTCCTAGTTTTCACATTAAAAAAGTAAAAAAAAGTGACATTAATCTTGATAACATTTTATTCAAGTCAATATATCTAAAATATTGTCATTTCAACATATATTCAGTAAAAAAAATATGAATAAGATATTTTACATTTTTTCATACTAATCTTCAAAGTCCAGCATGTATGTATTTTACACCTGCAACACATCTCGACTTCGACTGGCCACATTTCAAGTGCTTGGGAGTCGCATGTGGCTAGCATAGTGGGCAGTGCAGGTCTAGGGTCTAGATGAGAACATAGATGCAGAGAGGTGAAGCACCCAGCTGGCTGAGGAAGCAAAGAGAGACACTTGAGAGAGAGAGATTGCATAAGCTGAAATTGCAGGATTTCCCTCCTGGGAAAGTTATGATGACTTTTCCTACTTACTAAGCTCACGTAATGCCTCTCTTTCCTCCAGACACCTTAACCCAGGGGTCTGGGTAACGCTGGTGAAGTCACTGCCTTCAAGTATGGACAAGCAATGTGCTCTCAGGGGCTGATGGTGCGTTCCCTGCTCCACCACAAGTGAGACAGCACCACTTCTGAGGTGGCTGCTCTGACTGTCCTCTGGACATGCATTCTCAGATACACTGACTAACTGCTTTCCAAGGGAAGAACAATTTCAAAGAACTCTCCATATGATGGTCTCTCTTGCCCTTTGCACACAAGATTTCATCTCTTTCTGTTCATGTTCTTGCTTTTTGGCCAGCCAAAATGAGTGAAACAAGTAGTTAGAAAGGGAATTGGGAAGGTTTCCAAAAGGTCCAAAGAGAAGGAGCAAGGTGGAGGTGCGAGGTGAGGTCTGGCAATTTAGAACGTATTCCTCAAAGGGCTGTGGACAGGGATGTGATGAGCACTGGATGTTAGACGCAACTAATGAATCATTGAACACTACATCAGAAACTAATGATGTACTATATGTTGGCCAACTGAATTTAAATTTAAAAAAGTAAATTTAACTGAGAGACTATGAATTCAAAAATATCAATAGACCATAAAGAATGATTTGGCGGGGGGTGGGGGTGATGCCTGGGTGGCTCAGTCGGTTAAACATTTGACTCTTGATTTTGGCTCAGATCGTGATCTCAGGGTCATGAAATCCAGTTCCAAGTCGGGCTCCACGCTCAGTGGGGTGTCTGCTTGGGAATCTCTCTCTCTCAAATAAGTAAATAAATCTTTTTAAAAAATGATTTGGGGAATTTTAAGTACAGATTGTTCTGATGAATGATGAGGGAGCTGAAGAATCTGTCCATATTATTAATGTTTCTCCAGCAGCATTGCTTTGATTAGAGAGAGTCCCTTAAGCCAAAGACACAACAAATCAGGTTATCCGTCCTTGATGGCAACACACCCACCACCACCACAACAGGTACATGCATGATGTATCCACACCTCCAGCTACCTTTCCTTAAAGTTTCACTTTAAATTCACCAAGTGAGCCCAGCTCAAAGGCGACTTTTTCTCAGAAGACTCCCCTGACTCCCCCAGGACACAAGTAAGGACTCAGTCTTTTGTGGCCCCATATCCTCCTCTTGTAGCTACTTGACCACAGTGGGCTTTCCCTCCTCTTGACTGGTGAGGTTTTAAGAATTATTAAGGCAAAGTCTCCTAGAACAATTAAAATACAACCTCCATGGGTAGAGCCTGCCCTGTCATTGATATTTTGCTGAAGACAGAGAGATTAAGTCAAACTTGCATCCTGAACAGTGAGACATATGGGCCCCTCTCTCCACCCACTCCCCAGTGGCACCCTCAGCCCTAGGAACCCTGGCAATCAGGCTCATTCCCTCAAGGCAGCCCAGAGAAAAGGCCTATAGATACCGATACTTGAAGGGGAGGAGGGCAGGAAGGGTCAGCCTCCTGCTTCCACCAATCAACCTTGTTCACACACACAGCTTTCATTCAGCTTCTAAGTGCCTCCCTGTTAAAAGTAAAGGCAGAGCCAAGAATTGCCCAGTACTTAAGTGAAGGGTCTAGTGTGAGAGGTAGGGACCAAAACTGACAAACAAGAAAAAAATCTGAGGAAAGAGATAATGCAGAAAAAAACTTGAAAAAAAAATAATGAATAGATAAAAATCCGCAGCAATCTAGAAGTAGTTATTTATGCATCCATGAAACAAGGAGTGGATGCTAAGGGAATTAAAAGAGCATTCATAAAAAAAAAAAAAACCCAGGAGATAAAAATATTCTAAAGTAGAAATTAAAAAGTCAGTAGAAGTATTGAGAGAGGAAATTTGAGGACATTTCCTAGGACAGAGAAAAACAGACCATCATAAAGATAACAAGATTACAAGATCAATCCAAATAATAGTAATAATAAATTATAAATAATAGCAGTTCTTTTTTTTTTTTAGATTTTATTTATTTGATGGGATGCCTGGGTGGCTCAGTAGGTTAGGCATCTGTCTTCAGCTCAGGTCATGATCTCAGGGTCCTGGGATTGAGCCCCACGCCGGGCTCCCTGCTCAGCGGGGAGTCTGCTTCTCCCTCTGCCTCTGCCCCTCCCCTGGCTCGTGCACTCTTGTGCTCTCTCTCAAATAAATAAATTTGAGAGAAAGCCAGCTCTGGGGCTCCATCCCAGGACCCTGAGATCATGACCTGAGCCAAAGGCAGATGCTTAACTGACGGAGCCACCCAGGTGCCCCAATAATAGCAGTTCCAGGGATAAAAAAAAAAAAAAGAAAAAGTAGAGGAGAGAAATCATCAGAGAAATGTTCTGGAACAGAAGGGTATGAACAAACCAAGCATAGAGATGGCATGGGGCCCAGGGAACAGGGGATCTAACATGGGGGCTGCACAGCTGACCACAGTGGACCATAAGAGTGACTCTGGGTGGGCTGTCCCCAAGAAAGAATATACCCCTGAGAGGTTACCTGATGTGTTTGATCTAGAAACATTTCAGAGTTCTGCCAGATGTTTCTGGATAAGTTAGTGATTAGAACATAAAAAGTTAATTAAGCAAATATAAAAATGAAGCAATTTTTTTGCCTGTAAGGATAAAACTTGTACAATATGAAAACATAAACCTAGTACATTATAGGCCTCAGCTGTGAACACTTTGTACGTGGTCCAAATGGAAGCACTCCACAGGGATGCCCCCAAAATGGCAGCATCACCCGAGGCTGTGGCTCCTGATGTGGGCTGCTCGTTGGAAACATGCAGGAACTTTAACAGGAATGCTGACACCCTCATCTCAACCCCAGACATCCTGATCTCACTGGCTGGAGATACAGCTGAGGCCTTGACAATTTATAAAGGCCTCCGGTGATTCCAAGGTGCTGCATTAGGTGAACTGAGTTGGGGAGGAAGAAGAGGAGAGCCAGAGCTTGGTGTGAGAGGGCTACATTCTACTTTGTAGAGTAGGAATTCCTACGATCCAACATGAGAAGTTTCCGTACAGACAGAATCCAACCCTACCCTCGTACAGCTTGGCTCCACTCACTTCCCCCTAATCCCAGCCCTGTCGGATCCTGCCTTTATTGAAAATTTGGTATTTTGCTTATCATGGATTTTTGGCTTAATTTTAATTTTTAAAATATTTCATTAAAATGTTATTTATTTTGATGATGGGGTTTTGGGGGCATCTTCACAAGCATTGTGCCTGAAGCAAGTGCCTCCCTTGCCTCACCTGAATTCTGGCACTTGTAGGATGTAATTCTGGCACATTATAGAGTAAATTCATTACTTAGAAAAAATGACAGGACTACCAGGAGAAAGTGCTCAAGGAATTAAACATTGTTGACTCGTGGAAGCAGGACTCAAAGGTGGGAAGGGGTAAAGCAGGTGAACACTTTTTCTGACTTTACAAGCCTTGATCTATTACTTGAGCTTTGAGACTGAATGTAATTTTCTTCTGCAAACAGTGACACAGTCAAAAACCCTCTTCAGCCTCTCACACGACCACCTGTAGCTCCTACCTATGTCTCCTTAATTCATGCTTCTGTCACTCCTCTACTGGAGATCAGGGCCGTTCTAAGACCTTGGAACTCCTGGGCATTCTGACTTTCAGGGGTCCGTCCACATCATGTGAAACACATAAAAATGCACCCACAGCTCCATAAAATCATATTTATTTTCATGTATAAAGGGTTTTTTGAAATTTTCTTTTGAAATTATCTGGCTTGGAGTCACACATTTTGGTTGGCTAAGATCTCTCAGCAGTCATTTTGCATTCTTTGCAACTCTTGTAAAGTGAGAAAACCCGCCCATCAACTGTCTTTGAAAGCAATGAAGTTCTCATCACTCTTCATTAAGTAATTCATCAAATGGACACAATGGGCATTTTGGCATGATTTTAACTACACAGATCGATTTTTAGTTTTGCAATTTTCCATATTTTGGAGAACACCCTTTTCTTTCCAGTTCTCAGAACTTTTCTCAGCTCTGTCTTAGAACAGATCCCAGCTGCTCCGCATTTTCCATGCTGTCAAAGAGGTTGAGTCATCCTGCGGGTCATTGCAACACCCTCCTCCCGGTGCCTGCCTTTGGGGGCTTTCCACGTCTCTCGCAGCTGGTCAGAGTAATCGAGTCCCACCTTGGCTTCAAATTCTTTAATGGCATACCACACAAGTAATTTCCTTAAATACCTAGCTTTGGTGGGCTCTTCATCGTCAGCATTTCTTTCTCCCTGGGGCAGTCCCACCGAAATGATTTCTTTCTCTGCTAAAATCCAGGCTCTATGTTGCCTGCCTGCCTGTCTGTCTACGAGCTTTCTGCTGTTTTCGTTGCATCTCCTCCTCCCCATGTATTGCTTCCCCTCACCCCAATGTCATCTATAAAACCGGCAGGTTTTTTTAAAAAAAAAAAACTTTAAATATTTGGGTTTTCTTTGCATAATTTCTCTGCTATGGTACTTAAGTTATCATACTGTCGTGGTCCTTCGTGGGCATGTCTATCTGGTCTAATAAAGCCAGCAGGCAGGCAAACATCATATCCATTTCATATCTCCAGCGCCTAGAGAAATGGCCCATAGTAAGTACAGAATCGTTTTGTCTAACGAAATGTGTGTAGCAACATTGCAGCTGTCTGATCAGTTGTAGGAACTGCCTATTACTCTGTCCAGAATATATCACAAGTTTACTGCAGTGGAAATAAACACTGAAGCCAGAGTGAAAGCCTCTTTGTTTTGCCATCCTCTAGTTAAGTGACTCTGAGAAACTTAAATGAATCCCAAACCTTAGTTTTCTCACCATTTCTGTAAAATTAAGATATTACCAGCTCTATTTCACAGAGGCACCAGGGAAATCAAACGGTTCTTAGGTAAACACGCCTGTACAGTCTCACGTGCTCCACAAATCCAAGGTCGTTTCATGACAAAACTGGTTGTCACATGATATCCCGGTTAATGACAACCCGATGCAGGAGGGGGGGCCCCTCCGGCCCCTCAGCGGACTGAACTTGTATGTCTCCCTTGGCAGCATGGACAGCCCCCCCCACTCCTGGCAGGTGAGGGTCTGAGGACCAGGGCACAGGAAACCCAAAAACCCTTCAAGCATATCCTTCATTCCAGACTCATTAAAACCTGACCATAGGAGTAATAATACCTCAGGGGAAACAGGTTTTGTTTTTATAACCTGCAATGGGAGATTAGAAATTAAGTTTCCAGTTTGAAAAGAGATGTCATCATTATTTCAGAAGAAAAAAGGTATAAATGTGGTCATTAGCAGCAAACTTTACTAGCGGAAACTTCCCTGCCCATCCAGTGAGGAGCCCTGTGTGTTCTTGCCTCCTGGCCCCCAGGCTTCAAGTCCTCTGCTGTAAACCGAGGCTGGCTTGGGCGAGCCCCTCTTCTCCTTCCAACTTGGCAGGTCCCCGATCCCCAGTGACCCGGGATCTAACAGTCCTGCCTGGCATTGCCTAAATGTTCCCAGGAATGAGCAGAGCATAAAGTGGTTTCATGCTCAGTTAAGAAATAGAAAGAGGGTCTGCTCACAGTGGCCAAGAAAGCACATCACTTGAGACACAGAGAGAAATCCAGCCAGAGCAGTGGGTCTGAGTTGCCAAACCCAAACTGATTTTCCTCTGTGAGGTTAGAAGCCAAGCACTTTGAGGAAAAGTTATATAACAATTTGTCACTCCCTCCCTCACTGGCGTTCGCTGTTACAATGACCGCCTCTCCCAGACCACCTGGAAGGTAGATGTAAGAAGGCTCAATCCTCCCAAACCCCCAGGTAAGTCCCTTAACTCCCCAAGGCCTTGCTTTAGAATTGAGTTGAACAATGCGTCCATTCGTTCATCAACAAGGGGAAAAGCAGGGGATGAACATCATGAACAGCACAAGTATACTATGGGCCATGTCATCAGGATGTAATCTTTATTCACTCACTGAACAAACATGTATGTATTGTGCCAGGCCTTATTCTAGGTGCTGTGCATATGGGAATTTAAAAGAAAAAAAAAGAAAACACCAGGCAGGGTTCACAGGAAGCTTCACTTCCTGTTAGGATGACAGTGAAGCATATAGCAAGACAGATGGTGACAAGAGGAGTCGGCGGCCTGAAGGAGAAGGGCCCAGCCGAGGTGTCAGGGGACAGCTTCCCAGCAGAGAGAGGGGCAGGCACCAGTGCGGCTGGGCACCTTGGGGACACCAGGGACACTGGGGTGTCTGGAGCCGGTGGCCTGGGCCTAGGGTAGTAGGTACTGAGGTCAGAGCCTTAACAGAGGGCAGGCTGTTTAGGGCTGGGCAGGGCTTTGGTTTTGACTCAGGGGGCTGATGGAGTTGGAGATGTTGGATACACAAATAGAGATGTTGAAAAGGCAGCTGGATATACATTTCTGGAGTTCAGAACTAATGAAATATACATCTGGGACTGATTCATGAACAGATGGTTTTTAATGTGATGAGGCTGGGGGGTATGATGAAGGGAGGGGAAGGAGTAGAGTTCTGAGGGTGGGCATATGGGGCATTCAGATGTTTGGTGGGCAGCAAGGTAGGAAGGAATGGGCAAGGGGACCTGAGAGTAAGAGATGGATGAGGGAGGAGAGAAATCAGGAGAGCATACTGTCTGGGAAGCCAAGGGAAAGAACATGTCTTTCAAAGAAGAGAGATTAGTCAACTGGGTCAAATGTGGTTGATAAGCCAAGATGAGGAGAGAGAAGTGATCACTGGATTCATTAGTAATGCAGACAAGAGCTGCTTCGATGATAACCTGAATAATGAGGCTTCAAGAAAGACTTGGAGGAGAAGAAGTGGAGACAGCTGGTATAGGTCACTGGGGGAATTCTCCAGAACAGAGAACTGGGCAGCAGCAGGAGGGGAAATGGTTGAGAGAGGGTTTTATTTTTAAGGTGGGAGACTCTACAGCCTGTTTGCCTTCTAATCTGAATAATTAAGGAGGAGGAGAAGAAAGGGGGAAAGAAAGAGAGAGATAGGGAGAGATGGCGGGAGAAAGGAGGAGAGGGGAGGGAGAAAGGAAGGAAGGGAGGAAGGAAGGAAAGAAGGAAGGGGAGACTAGCACAGGAAGAAGAAGGAGAATGGGAGGGCAGGGGGAGGATAGAGGAGGGAGGAGAAGGGGATGCAGAGGGAGACAGGGAAGGACTACACACTAATGTTGCACTGAAAAGGAAAAAAAAAAGAGAAAAGATGCAAATATCCAAAATCAAAAATGAAAGTGGGGACATTATGACCAACCATCAGAAATAAAAAGGATTGTAAGAGAATCTATGAACAACTTTAAATCAACAAATTAGATAGCCTGGATGAAGTGAGTAGATCCCTAGAAACATACAAATTACCTAAATGGATTCAAGAAGAAATGGAAAATATTAACAGATCTATAACAAGTAAGGAGATTGAATCAGTAATCAAAAGCTCCCAACAAGGGGAGCCTGGGTGGCTCAGTCAGTTAAGTGTCCGGCTCTTGATTTCATCTCAGGTTATGATCTCAGGGTTGTGAGATTGAGCCCCATATTGGGCTCTGCACTCAGCAGCGAGTCTGCTTGAGATTCTCTCTCTCTCCCTCTGCTCCTCCCACTATTCCTCTCTCTCTAAAAAAAAAAGAAAAAACAAAACAAACAAACAAACACACAAAACCTCCTAACAAATAAATAAAAGTCGAAATCCAGACAGCTCCACTGGTGAATTCTACCAAACATTTAAAGAAGAGTTCAAAGCAATCCTTCTCAAACTCTTCCAAAAAGTAGAATAGGGGAGAACACTTCCGAACTCCTTCTATGAAGTCAGCATTACCCTGGTGCCAAAGCCAGACAATGATATCACAAGGAAAGAAAATTACAGATCAATACCCTCATGAATATAGTTGCAAAGATATTCCACAAAATACTAGGAAACTGAACCGAACAGCATATGAAAAGGATAATATATCATGCGTAAGTGAAAATTATCCCAGAAATGCAAAGGGGTTCAATTTAAGAAAATTAATGTAATATATCACATTAATAGAATAAAGGGGGGAAAAACACATGAGCATCTCAATTGACACAGAAATAGCATTTGATGAAATCCAACACTTTTCATGATAAAAACTCTCAGAAAACTAAGAATAGAAGTGAACTAGGAATAGAATAGATCTTCCTCGGGGCACCTGGGTGGCTCAATTGGTTAAGCATCTGCCTTTGGCTCAGATCATGATTTTAGGGTCCTGTGACTGAGTCCAGCATCGGACTCCCTGCTCAGCAGGGAATCTGCTTCTCTCTTTTCCTCTGCCCCTCTCCCCACTCATGCTCTTTATCTCTCTCTCAAATACATTAATAAAACCTTTAAATAAAAAAAGAACAGACCTTCCTCAACATGATAAAGTGTAATTATGAAAAGCCCACAGCTAACATACTCAATGGTGAATGACTGAAAGTTTTTCCTCTCTACATTCAGGAACAAAACAAGGAAGCTCACTTTCACCATTGCTAGTCAACATTGTACTGGAAGTTGTAGCCAGGGCAAGTAAGGAAGAAGTAAAATTATCTCTATTTACAGATAAAATGATCTCATATATAGAAAATCCCAAAGAATCCACAAGAAGGCTATTTGAAAATCCCAAAGAATCCACAAGAAAGCTATTGAGCTAAATGAAATCAGCAGTTTTGGGGTACAAGTTCAACACACAGAAATCAGTCATGTTTCTATATGCCATCAATGAAGAATCTGCAAAAGAATTAAGAAAGCAGTTCCATTTACAATCACATCTAAAAAAATAAAATATCTAGTAATAAATTTAACCCAACAGATAAAAGAATTATACACTGAAAACTAGGCTGAAGGAAATTAAGGAAGATCTAAATAAATGAAAAGTCTTCCTGTGTTCATGGATCCTGTGTTCAACTTAATGTTGTTAAATTCATGTCAATACTACCCAAAGTGGTCCATAGATGCAATGCAATCTCTATCAAAATTCCAACAGCCAGTTTTGTAGAAATGGAAAAGTCAATCTTTAAATTCATATGGAATTTTAAAGAACCCCAAATGGCCAAACAACCTTGAAAAAGAAAAAATTGGAATGTTTAAACTTTCCAATCTCAAAACTTGTTACAAAGCTACAGTAATCAAAACAGTGTGGTCCTGGCACTGGGATAGACATGAGGTCAGTGAAGTAGACTTGAGAGTCCAGAATTAAACCCATATATCTACAGTCAACTGACTTGTGATGAGACTGCCAAATTTCTTCAATGGGGAAAGAATAGACCCTTCAACAGACAGTGCTAGGACAACTAGATGTCCATGTGCAAAAGAATAAAGTTGGAACTATACCTAACATTATATACAAAAATTAACTTGAAATTGATCAATGACCTAAAAATTCCTAAAACTCAGAAGAGAGCTTAGGGGTAAATCTTCAAGACCTAGAATTCAGCAATGGATTCTTAGATATGCCACCAAAAGCAGCAGCAACAAAAGAAAAACAGATAAATTGAACTACATCAAAATTTAAAACCTTGCACACCCAAGGCATTATCAAGAAAGTGAAAAGACAACCTCTGGAATGGGAGAAAATATTTACAAATCACATATCTGATAAGGGCTTCATGTCTCAAATATATAAATAGGTATGTAACCCAACAACAAAGACAATGCAGCTTAAAAATGGGCATCAAATTCAAACAGACATTTCTCTAAAGAAGATATGCAGATGGGAAATAAGCACATGAAGAAATCTTCAACATAATTAGTCATCAGGGAAATGCAATCCAAACCACAATGAGATATCGCTTCATACCTACGAAAATGGCTGTAATCAATAAAGCAGTAAGTGTTCATGAGGATGTGGGGAAATTGGACCTGCATACACTGCTGGTGGGAATGTAAAATGGTGCAGCCACTGTGGAAAATGGTTTGGTGATTCCTCAAAAAGCTAAACATGGAATTACCACATGATCTAGCAATTCCACTCTTGGGTATGTACACAGTAGCATTGAAAACAGGGACTCAAACAGATATTTGTACAACAAGGTTCACTGTAGCACTGTTCACAATAGCCAAAAGGGAGAAACAACCAAGATGTCCACCAACAAATGAATGGATAAACAAAGCTTGGCATGTACGTACAAGAGAATGTCGTTCCACCATAAAAAGGAATGGAGTTCTGATATATGCAATAACATGATTGAACATTGAAGACATTAGGTTAAGTGAAATAAGCAAGGCACAAAAGACCAGATACATATGATTTGTTTTCTGTGAAACATCTAGAATAGATGTCAAGTTCACAGAGAAGGAAAATGGGTTGAGGAGTGAGGAGAATGGAGAGTTACTGCTTCATGGTTATAGAGTGATAATAAATCTGTTTGGGGTGATAATAAAATTACGGAACAAGATAATAGTGATGGTTGAACAACGTTGTGGATGTTATTAATGACACTTAGATGAATGGTTTAATCAAATGTCAATTTTAAAAATTAATAACATAACATGCCAAAACAATTGAATCATGCACTTTAAATGGGTCCATTGTATGGCATGCAGATTATATCTCAGTAAAGCTGTTTAAAAAATCACTGATGAAGAAGACAGAGGGGAGAAATTGCTAGCATCTTAACCTTGAGTAGCAGGAGAAGATGAGATCAACCACTTACCCGCAGGGGCTTGGCTAAGATAGGGATGTGGATAATTCATCCATAGTGACAAGGACATAAGTCAAAGACAAATGCAGGGAGCAGGTTAGGCAGTTGGGAGCAGGTTTGTCCATTGTAGCTGCCTTAAAGTCACCATTCTTATAGTGCTTATTTCATTCTGCCGAGTGAATCCTTAGCTGTTCCTCCCCCTACCCATCAGCACTCAAATGCAGGTTTCTTAAAGGTGAAGACAAGGCTTTATTCATTTTGAATTTCCATAGAACCTGGGATAGCATGCTGTTAGAATCTTCTGAATGAATGAGTAAATTATGGATATAATAGATGGTTGGCTTCAAAGAGTTCAGTTGTTTTTCACTCTCCATGTTCAATTTAGTCCACACTCTGCTTCTGTGTCACACATAAGTCAAATGGGCTTGGTGAGAAACCTCTGTAGCATCCATCCAACTGTAGTCATGTGAAACTCTTCTCCCATTCTTGTCTAAAACTGTTTGTTTTTGCAGGATCTTTTCATCCTAAGTGGAATCTCATCAAATGTTGTCCATTGCAAAGAGCAGTGTGGAAAATCCCAGGGAAAAATGACCTAACCATTGGAGAACTGGTTCTCTAGTTGCAGAGAGAGAATACATGAGATAGAATTAAAATATTTATGAATATCATCATGAACAAATTCTAAATAATGTTGACAACTGGTACAAGCTGGAAAGAAAGGGCTTCTACCCTTTGGCTTTCAGAGTCAGTTGGAATCAGTCAAAGAAGACTTTTTGGAGCAGCAAAGTTTTGAATAGGTTGTTAAAAAGGTGATAAACATAGATTGAAGCAAAGGAAGTAAAGATCTCACCAGGGGAAAAACAGCTAAAGCAAAGAGATGTGATAAGAAAGCCAAGTAAGGGAGAGGGGCTAACGGGGGATAAGCAGAAGTTTTGTTTTAATAAAGCTGGAAGTTAGGGGTGCCTGCGTGGCTCAGTTGGTTGAGGGTCAGCTCAGGTCATGATCTCAGGGTTGTGGGATTGAGCCCCATGTAGGACTCTGCGCTGTGTGGAGCCTGCTTGAGATTCCCTCTCTCCCTCTCCCTCTGCCCCTCTGGCACACTCTCTCCCTCTCTCTCAAAAAATAAAAAATAAATAAAGCTAAAAGTGACTTAACATTTCAAACTTTGAGTCATAATTCTTGTATAACACTTCATTTAAAGCATAACATATTGAGAAATATTTAAATAAAAATGAGAAAATGAATCCAAAAATTACTCATTAACAGAATGATGCAATCCAGGAAATGTTTTGATACACTCGAAGGAACCCACAGAGTCATTATTATTCTGCCTCGTGTTCTTATAAAATCTAAATGCTATCAAGCATTGTTTTGGAAATAGTATTAGAGCTAACATTTATTGGGTCCTTACTATATTCCTCACACTATTTGATGTGGTCCACATGCCATTTGCTAATTCCTGCAACCATCCTATGAGGCAAGCCTTACTAACCACCCTTGTTACAGTTGAGGACACGAGGCACAGAGAAGATAATTTAGCCATCTCAAGGTCATACCACAGGTCAGGATGAGACGATATGTAACAGATTTCTTCAAAGCAACAATGACAGGAAAATTTTCCGTCTCAACAGGTTCACCTGATGGGGACAGATTTATACGCCAACACTGGAGGAGGTAGTGGGCAGGAGAAGAATGAGCTTAGGTCCCGTCCGCCCAGGGAGTTGGTCATGGCCTCACACGGTTTCTAACTGAATTGAGTGTGTTTTTGCTGACACAGCAGATGCTGCCTCTGATTCACATTATGCTGGGTGTATAAAAACCCTCCTCTGTCACCACCATGTGAGAGCCTGGCTCTCCTCTGAAAGGACAGTCTCAGAGAGGAGAGGGCTTGATGTCTTTGCATTTAAAAAAAAGAAGAAGAATGAGGTAGGAGAAATAGTTTATGATTCTAAAGCATATAATTGCTGGGAAAGTACTATTAAATAGAAGGACTCTGTGTATGGTAATACCAGATAATTCAATATGAATATCACATATCTATTGTTTGCTATAGTCTCAGCCAACAGGAGATTTACTGAGCCCTGCCATGTAAAACGGCAGAGAGAATAAAAAGACATATGAGTCAGTTATTGCCCTAGAGGTGTCTATAATCTGATTGGAGAGCAGCAGTGATAACACTTATCCCACGCAACTGAAATTAATCCTATTCTTGAGGCATAAATGCTATGAGAGCACAGGGAGAAAAATGATTAATTCTGAGTGGGTGGTGGGGAGAACTTCAAAGTGGAGCAGGCCTTTGAGCTGAGCTTGGGAGGATAAGCAGGATTTTCATTTGGTAAAGCAGCAGGGGAAGCAGTTTCGGCATGAGCAAAGGGTGGACACATGGAAGGTCACAGGAGAGTCAGATGTGAATGCTGCCCCAGCGGAGGGCAGTGCAGGACAGAAGGCTGGGGAGGCCTAGAGTCCTGATGATGGACGGCCCTGAGTGCACCACACTGAGCATAGGACTTAATCTTTAAGGCAATGGGATCTGGCTTGTGTTCTGAGTTATAATGTAAGCTCTTTGAAAGCAAAAACAAGATCCATGTCCCAATCATCTCTGAATTCCCTGCACCTTCTACAACATCTAGAACACAATACATACACAAGATGGATAGATGGATGGATGGATGGATGGACAGTTGGATGGATGGATGGATAGATGGGCAGATGGATGGATGGGTAGATGGACAGATGGGTATATGAATAGATGGATGGATGGGTGCATGGATGGATGGATGGATGGATGGATGGATGGATGGATGATGGATGGATGGATGGATGGGCAGATGGATGTATGGGTAGATGGACAGATAGACATATGAATAGATGGATGGATGGGTGCGTGGATGGATGAATAGATGGATGGATGGATGGATGGATGGATGGATGGATGGATGGATGGATGGGGCAGATTCACTACCAGCCTTAGAAGTATAAATGACAAAATTAAATGACTAATTGGATATTTGAGCATCAGGAGAGAGTCAAAGATGGCTTGAAGTTTCATAGTACAGATTATGAGGAGTACAAAGGACAAGCTTGTTTGAGGAGGTGAGAAATATTTAAATAAATCTGCATCCTTTACATGAGAATATGGAGTGGGGGGAGTGGGGGAAACACACCGCACAGAGGAAACAGGAAGGCATCAAAGCAGGTAAGCACAATTTCAAAGTCACTGTGTCTATGGGTGGGATACAAGACAATCACTCTTCTGGGCCTGGGTAGATTTCTTCCAGGGTTTTTTCGGGTAAGATGAATACAGTGCCCTTGGGCATAGGGGGAGGGCAGGAAGGGTGTGGATTATGCCCTTGGGCATGGGGGGAGGGTAAGGAATTTCCCTCAAAGCTTCCTCTTCTCCTGTCTTCAGCTTTACCTGAGATAGCCACCCCATCTCTGCTTCTACTCACCTCCTTGCTTCCCTAATGTTACTGCTATCCCTACAGGACAACCCACCTGGGGAAAGAATGAGATGGGCTAGAAATATCACTTTTAGATTACCAACTTCTCATAAATCTTTTCATATTCCATCTGGATTTCTCTGGCATTTTAAAAAGTCTGCATAGATCATTGTACTCTTAGAAGGAAAAGGACCGAGTTTCTACACATATGGATAAAAAGGGGAGGAGGCTTTACTCAAGAGAAAAGCTATTAGCAAAACCAGTGGGAAGTGTACAGCTACAGTAACAGTCTGCTAAATGTACGAGCACACATTTAACAAAGGGAAGCTTGCGTATAGCACAGGGTCCATAGAATGCCCCAAACTGCAAAGAACTGGGGTGCTGCTCTGGCAGAACAGGTTTGAATCTTGCATCTGCCACATAGTATCTAACTGTAGCAGTTTAGTGGCCTTTTCTGAGCCTGGATCTCCTCATCCCTCAGATGGGTTTCATGATACCTCCTCTCCAGAGCTACTGGGAGGATGAACCAGAGGACCCGCACACAGTGCTCGGTGCAACGTCTCGCATAAAGAGGCGTCCAGGGATGTTAGTTGGCCTTTTTCCATTGTGAATGGACTTGCAGGACATTGAGTCACGTCCACAGACAGAGAGGAAGACGCTAACCGCAGGCTTGCATTTGTGGGACGCTGTGGACAACAGGGGAATAAAAGGGATTAGGGCACTGAGACAACCAAGTGAGACACAGGCTGTGATGGGCATACAGATTTCAAGGACCCTGCACCTTGTCCTTGCCACCCCACAGATTTCAAGGACCCTGCACCTTGTCCTTGCCACCCCCTCGTTCTCTGGCTCTCCCCGCTGCCTTGTGATGACTAACCACATTCTTAGACCTTCCCAAAGAGGGAAGAAAGAAGGGAAGCCCAACCAACAGGCAGTGACCTAATGCTGGATTGCTTGGTCTTAATCGGAATTTGATGATACGATTGAGGTCACCTAAGGACTTCGACATTTCTTTCACCGTTTTGAGACTATGATAATTATGTAAAATCAATGCTGATTGAGTGCATTTTAACCTCTACAACTGTATTTTTGCTAATGGGGCCTTGGCTGCATTTGAATAGGGAAAATGCTTTCATCCAATTAGAGTTTATCTTTGTGTATGGTGTTAGAGAATGGTCAGGTTTCATTCTTCTGTATATAGCTGTCCAATTTTCCCAACACCATTTATTGAAGAGACTGTCTTTTTTCTATTGGATATTTTTTCCTGCTTTGTGGAAATTAATTGACCATAGAGTTGAGGGTCCATATCAGGGTTCTCTATTCCATTCCATTGATCTATATGTCTGTTTTTGTGCCAGTACCATGCTGTCTTGGTGACCACAGCTTTGTAATATAGCTTGAAATTGGGCAACGTGATGCCCCCAGCTTTGTTTTTCTTTTTCAACATTTCCTTGGTGATTTGGGGTCTTTTCTGGTTCCATACAAATTTTAGGATTGTTTGTTCCAGCACTTTGAAAAATGCCATTGGTATTTTGATTGGGATGGTGTTGAAAGTATAGATTGCTCTGGGTAGCATAGACATTTTAACAATGTTTATTCTTCTGATCCATGAGCATGGAATGCTTTTCCATCTTTTTGTGTCTTCTTCAATTACTTTCATGAGTGCCTCAATGTGAGACAGGAATCCATCAAAATCCTAGAGGAGAACATAGGCAGTAACCTCTTCAACATCAGCCACAGCAACTTCTTTCAAGATACAGCTCCAAAGGCAAGGGAAACAAAAGCAAAAATGAACTTTTGGGACTTCATTAAGATAAAAAGCTTCTGCACAGCAAAGGAAACAGTCAACAAAACAAAGAGGCAACCCACAGAATGGGAGAAGATATTTGCAAATGACACTACAGACAAAGGGCTGATATCCAAGATTTATAAAGAACTTCTCAAATTCAACAACCAAAAAACAAATAATCAAGTCAAAAAATGGGCAGAAGACATGAACAGACACTTCTCTGAAGAAGACATACAAATGGCTAACAGAC
>NC_138379.1:94094312-94123239 GCF_054177405.1 Leptonychotes weddellii | reverse complement strand
CAGATAAAGTCAATTACCACATGGTTTCACTTATTTGTGGAACATAAGGAATAGCATGGAAGACATTAGGAGAAGGAAGGGAAAAATGAAGGGGCGGAAATCGGAGGGGAGACGAACCATGAGAGACTATGGACTCTGAGAAACAAACTGAGGGTTTTAGAGGGGAGAGGGGTGGGGGGATGGGTTAGCCCGGTGATGGGTATTTAGGAGGGCATGTGTTGCATGGAGCACTGGGTGTTATATGCAAACAATGAATCATGGATCACTACATCAAAAACTAGGGGCGCCTGGGTGGCTCAGTCATTAAGCATCTGCCTTCGGCTCAGGTCATGATCTCAGGGTCCTGGAATTGAGCCCCGCATCAGGCTCCCTGCTCTGCGGGAGGCTTGCTTCTCTCTCTCCCACTCCCCCTGCTTGTGTTCTCTCTCTCGCTGCCTCTCTCTGTCAAATGAATTTTTAAAATCTTTTAAAAAAAACCAACAGGCACGTACTGCATGGAGCCCTGGGTATTATACAAAAACAATGAATTGTGGATCACTACATCAAAAACTAATGATGTACTGAATGGTGAGTAACGTAACATAATAAAATAAAATTAAATTTAAAAAATAGGGAGAATGCAATAGAATCTAGTTTGTGGCAGAGAAGCCATTTGGGGGAAAACTCTTTCATTTTAACCCATTCTCCACAACCTTCCAACTTAGTCTTTCTGCCCCCACAACCTTCTTATCTTTTCTCTGTGTCTTCCAGCTAGTAAGTCCTGGTTCTTTTATGCATATATTCATTAACAAATGCTAAGTGCCTACTATATTCCAGGCACTCTTCTAGGTACTGAGGACTCAGTAACGAGTACCACTGGGCTCCTGCATTGTAGAGACAAAGAGAGGGACAGAGCATAAACAAATAAGCACGAAAATATAATTACTGGTAGCAAGTGCTAGAGTGCTGGGAGGAAGCTACTTGCTTTAGGGTCCCTTTTAGGGACTCCCATAAGCTCAGGGCTGCAGGACTGCCCCAAGTCTCACTGCCTTGTCCCTGTGTCCGCTCACCAGAGACCAGAGCCCAGGTGTGAGAATGCACGGTGTGATGTTCCCACGCCCCTGGGCCACCTGTTTCAATTAATCCCATAAACTGATATGAGGGCTGGAAATTTTTCAACAAATGAACACGTACTAGACTTATAATAAGAAAATAATTCAAGCATACATAAAAAAAAAAAAAACAACCAGAATCCAGTACATCAAGATCTAAGAGAAAGATCGTGTTTTCATGGCTCTGATGCTAGCATGCTCTCAGTGATTGATGATAAAAGGAGAAAAAGGAACAACCTGGATGCAAAAATGAATGGACAGCCCAGACCCTCGATACAAAGTTTCGACATGTATCTGCATCAAATCTCTCACAGGAGCATCACACAGAGAACAAACTTTTCACACCAGGGAAAGCAAAGAAGGAAAAGGTAGCAGAGAGGAATAAAGAGGTCTGGACTATGCACTCAATTAAGTAACTGGCAACCAAACAGCCCTTTTTAAATTGACTAGCAACTGCTTACCTGAGAATCAAGGCAGTATGAAATCAAGGCCTGATTCTCAGACAAATCGGGGTCCAAACCCTATATCCACCCTTTATGAACAAGTTGAGCCTCATCTGCCACGTTTTCAAAGTTAGAATATAATGATGCTTCCTCTATAGGCTCTAGAATTGGCAAGGTCTAGGACATAGCAACTGTTAAATGAATAGCAGCAATTATTATCACTGTTAAAAGTTTTCAGGGGCACCTGGCAGGCTCAGTCAGTGGAGCATGAGACTCTTGATCTAGGGATTGTGAGTTTGAGCCCCACATTGGGCACAGAGATTACTTAAAAATAAAAATCTTAAAAAAAAAAAAAGTTTTCAGACTCATGATCAGTTTGGCTCTATAATATTTTTAAATGACGTTAACATTAATAGGCTACATTTTTATGATTCTTCATACTGTTTAAATTAAATATATTTTTAACAAAAGCAATGCCAGTTCATTGATGAGATATAATATCCAGGTAAGCCATAAGAAGGAAATCTTAAAAATCATAATCATCTCACTACTTAGAAACAGCTAGGGGGGCGCCTGGGTGGCTCAGTTGGTTAAGCGGCTGCCTTTGGTTCAGGTCATGATCCTGGAGTCCCGGGATCGAGTCCCGCATCGGGCTCCCTGCTCAGCAGGGGGTCTGCTTCTCTCTCTGACCCTCCTCTCTCTCATGCTCTCTCTCTCTCTCTCAATAAATAAATAAAAATCTTTAAAAAAAAAAAAAAAAGAAACAGCTAGGGGAATATATATACACACACACCCACATATATATATATATATCCCACGTCAGGCTCCCTGCTCAGCGGGAAGTCTGCTTCTCCCTCTGACCCTCTTCCCTCCCATGCTCTCTGTCTCTCATTATCTCTCTCTCTCTCAAATAAATAAATAAAATCTTTAATAAAAAAAAAGCAGGTATCAGTTTATACCTTCCTCAGCTGTGTGTGAGAGTGGCCTTTCCCTGCACCTTCAGTCATGAATTATTTCTTTCCATAGTCTTTGTCAGTCTGATAAGTAAAAATTATGTTGTTTGAATTCATAGTCTTTTGTATTAATAAGGCTAAATTTTTATGTTGATTGGCTACTTGATTTTTTCTTCTATAAAGTGTTAGTTTAAATCCTTTATAAATTGGTATGTTCATCTTTGTCTTATAAATTTATAAAAGTTTCATTTTCTTTAAAATATTTTTTAATTAAAAAAAAAATTTTAAGTTGGTTTATGCCCAATGTGGGGCTTGAACTCACAATCCCAAGATCAAGAGTCGCATGCTCTACACATTGAGACAGCTAGATACTCCGATAAAAGTTATTACATATCATATAACCTTTTGTCTGTCTCACACGTTACAAATATTTTTGCCCAATTTGTCACTTGCTTTTAAGAAAATTATTTTGTTATATTTTAAAGTTAGGTTACTTGAGACGTAATTTAGAAAAAGTAAAATTTTCCCTTTTTTATGAATTTTTTTTTTTAACAAAAGCATGCACTCAGGTAACCACAATCAAAATATAGGATAGTTTCATCACCCTCCAAAAGTTCTCTCTTGTTCCCTCCTCCCCTAACCCTTCTCCTCAGTACTCACTGATGTGTTTTCTGTCCCCATTATCTGCCTTGCCCAAAAAGTCACATAAATGAAAGTGTACTATATACAGCCTTTTAAATCTGGCTTCATTCACTTAGCATAATACATTTAAGATTTATCCATGTATCAAGAAGCTTTCCATTTCTGTTGCTGTGTAGTGTCCACTCTGTGCATGTCCAGTGTCTTTATCAGTTCACTAGCTAATGGACATGGGTTTTAGTGATTATGAATTAACAAATAAAGTCCCAGGGTGCCCATGGAGCACTCTTGGCTTCTGCTTGGGTCATGATCTCGGGGTGGTGGGGTTGAGCCCTGCCTGGGGTTCCACACTCAGCGCAGAGTCTGCTTCAGATTCTCTCTCCTCCTCCCTCTGGCCCTCCCCCCACCACCCGCATGCACAGACACTCTGTCTCTAAAACAAATAAATAAACAAATCTTTTAAAAAAACTAATGTCTCCATGAGCCCTTCTATAGATATTTTTGTATAGACCTATGTTTCCATTTTCTGTGGTTAAATTCCTAGAAGTATGGAAAATGTATGTTGAACTTTGTAAGAAATTGCCCAATGGTTTTCCAAAGTGGCTGTGCCATTTTGTGCTCCCACCAGCAAGGAGTGAGAATTCTAGTTTTCTATACCTTTGACAGTGCTTCGTACTATCAGGTTTGTTTCCTTCTTCCTGCTCTTCTTTCTTTTTTTTTTTTTCATTTTAGCCATTCTAATGAATGTACGATGGTATCTCATTGTGGTTTTAATTTGCATTTCCCTAATTAAAATGATGTTGAACATTTTCCCATGTGTTTATTTGCCATTCTTACATCTTCTTTGGTAAAGTGTTTAAATCTTTTGCCTATTTTAAAAATGAGGTTGGTTGTTTTCTTATTTTGAGTTATGAGTGTCTCTACATACTCTAGATGCTAGTTATGTATCAGACATGTGTTCTGCAAATATTTTTTCCCAGTCTGTGGCTTTTCTTTTCATTTTCCAACAGCATCCTCTCCAAAGAACATAAGACTTTAATTTTCATTAGGTCAAATTTATCAAGCGTTTCTTTTATGATTCCTACTTTTTTGTCTTGTCTAAGAAATATTTGCCTATCCCAACATTGCAAAGATTCTTCTCTATGTTTTATGAGAGAAGTTTTATGGCTTTGGGCTTCATATTTAGGTCTATACTCCCTTTTGTCTATGGTATAACATATGGGTCATATATATATATTCATATATATATATATATATTTTTTTTTGTATATGGATGTCCAGTTGTTCCAGCACCATTTATTTAAAAACACTATCTTTTTTTCATTGAAATGTTTCAACACCTTTCTAAAAAACCAGTTGAGTATATATGCGTAGATCTATTTCTGAACTGTATTTCTCCAGTTACTTGTGATCGATCTTTTGCCATTTCCATACTGGTTTGATTACTCTCAGTTTACAATAAGTCTTAACATCGAGAAGTGGGAATTCTTCAACCTTGTTCTTCTTTTTCAAAATTGTTTTGACTGTTCAAGTGTTTTTGATTTTCATGTAAATTTTAGAATCAAGTTGTAGATTTCTACCAAAATAGCATGCTGGGATTTTGTTTGGAATTGAATTAAATCTGTCACTCAATCTGGGAGGAAAATTCATCTTAACAAAATTGTCTTCCAGTCTGTGAACATCTCTCCACTCACTACACATCTCCATTTATGTAGGTCTTTTTTGTTTCTCTCTCTCATCAGTGTTTTATAGTTTTCAGCACACATATTGTTAGATTTTTATGTAGGTATTTCAAATTTGTTGGTGCAATTGTAAATGATACTTTAAATGTTTCCCATATTTATAGCATTTTCATATTTATATATTTATAGCAATTTTTATACTTTGCATATTTAACAAAATTCATCTGTCCTAGATGTTACCAACATTTCTCTCTGCCTTTTAATTTTGTTTATAGCCCAATATTTAAGTCTTTTCATGCACGGTTCCTTCTTTTGTGTAGATTTTTTTGTATTTCAAATTATTTTAATGATTTTTATCTATATTATTTCATTTTACTTTTACGATAACTATAGTAACTACAAAAAGACCACACTGTTTATTCCTCCTCTATGGTTTATTACACTGATATCAAAAGATTAATTTCTCAAGGCTATAGTTTGTTAGAGGCATTGTTTAAACCAGACTCTTAGGCACTGTGATTCTCTTATAAATACTTTTCACAGACCCTGCACTCAAGAAGCACATGGTCTAATAGGAAAACAGGTTAAAAAAGGGAAATTGATAGGGGGTCAGCTGTGAAGATGGTGAGGCAGGAGGACCCTAAGCTTACCTCATCCCACAGTACAACTAGATAGCATTCATATCAGTGTAAAAAAAAACAGAAAACAACCTGAAGACTGGCAGAACAACTCCACAACTCAAGGTAGAGAAGAGGCCACATCAAATAAGGTAGGAAGGACGAAGTTGTGGTCTGGGAGCAGAACGGACTGTGGCCATCCTTGATGGAGAGGGAGCTGGTGTACAGAGAAGGGTGAAACACAGACTTTCATACCAGGAGCCCATGAAATAGGAGAGCGAATCTCTGTAATATTTGCTTTTGAAAGCGAGAGGGGGCGAATTTTGTGAATTCTTATAATCAGTAGGATTTACAGCCTAGAATTTAAAAAATCAGTGGACTTGGCTCTGGGAGAGCCTGGAGGGCATTAAGAAGTGGAGTCCTTGCCCTTAAAAAGGCAGCACAATATGAGTCCTTGCAGATACAGTTTAGAACCAGCAGTTTGAAAAATGCCTGGGGCAGACAGGAGGGAGAATGATTTGCTCTTTTCAGAGCATGGTCATATAGACAGGGATGTGAGGGGACCACTGCAGGAAGTAAGGAGCTGGCAGATGCCATTTCCTCTCTCCTTCCCAGCATAAACAGAGGTCACCTGTGGGGACAAGTATTGTGTCCACACTGGCTACCTACCTGGCTTGTACCAAGCCTTGCCACCCCCTCCCTGCACTTTGGTGCATCTGCCCTTGCCAGCCACACTGGCCTTAGTCCCGGTGCTGCGGGCCCCTTCTCCAGCAGACCAGCCAAAACCCCTGCCAACACTACATCTCCTGACCTGTGCAGGCATCTTGCCAGACCTCAGTTCTGGTGGCAGTGGGGGCAGGTCTCATTTTGTGAGCAGACCACTGCGTGCCTTGTTCAAATGTGCTTCACCCCAGCTAGGGACCAAACACTGCCCACAATAGGCAAAGCAAGCCTCTGCAGACAACTGGACTGAAGGAAAAGAGGCCAAGACTCTACAGCAAAGCACACAAAACACATATGGGAGATACTCCCTGAAGCACCAGGCCCTGGGAAACAGGGAACACAGCACTGCAGGCCACTACAGGACCTCTCCTTCATAAGGCTATTATTGTTAAGAGCAAGAGAAGTAGCTAACTTTCCTACCACATAGAAACAAATACAGAAAGTGACACAAAATGAGGAGAGGGAGAATCACCTCCCAAATGAAAGAATAGGATGAACTACAGCAAAAGACCAAAGAGAAACAGATATAAGTAATATGCCTGATAGAGAATTTAAAGTAATGATCATAGAGATACTCACTGGACCGGAGAAAAGAGTTGAGGACATCACTGAGACCCTTAATACAGAGATAAAAAAGAAGCAATCAGAGATTAAGAATACAATAAATGAAATAAAAAATATACTTATAAAACAAATGGCAGGCTAGAGGAAGCAGAGGAATGAATTAATGTCCTGGAAGACAGAGTAATGGAAAGTAACCAAGCTGAGCAAAGGAGAGGAAAGAAAATTATGCAAATTGAGAACAGACAGGGAACTCAGTGATTCCATCAAGCCTAATAACATCTGCATTACAGGGATCTCAGAAGAAGAGAGATAAGGGAGCAGGGAACTTATCTGAAGAAATGATAGCTAGAAACTTTCCTAATCTGGGGAAGGAAAAAGATATCTAGATCCAGAAGGCACAGAGATTCTCCCCCAAAATTCAACCCAAGGAAGTCTACACCAAGAAACATAGTAATTAAGATGGCAAAAAGTAGTGATAAAGAAAAAATTTAAAAGCAGCAAGAGAAGACAGTTGCACACAAGGGAAACCCCATGAGGCTATGAGCAGATTTTTCAGCAGAAACTTTGCAGGCCAGACAAGAGAGGCCTAATATATTCAAAGTATTGAGTAGGGAAAAATCTGCAGCCAAGAATACTCTATCCAGCAAGGCTATCATTCAGAATAGGAGAGAGAAGGAATTTCCCAGGCAAACAAAAACTAAAGGAGTTCATGACCACTAAATTAGCCCTACAAGAAATATTAAAGGGGACTCTGAATGGAAAAGAAAGTCCATAAGTGAGATTATGAAAAAATAACAGTAAAAATAAATATTTCTGTAAAAATTAGTCAAAGGATCCATAAAATAAAAGCATAAAATATGATACCATGTACCTAAAATGTGGCATGGAGAGGACTAGAGCATGGATTTATACATAAGTGACCATTAACTTAATATAGACTGCTATATGCAGAAGAAGTTATATAGAAAACCAATGGTAACCACAAATTAAAAACTAGTAATAGATATGCACAAATAAAGAGAAAGGAATCCAAGTATATAACTAAAGAAAGCCAGCAAGCTATGAAAAAGAGCAAGAGAATAAGGATAGAGAAAATCTATAGAAACAACCACAAAACAAGTAATAAAAATGGCAATAAATACATATCTATCAATAATTACTTTGAATGTAAATAGGGTGACAGAGTAGATAAAAAAATAAGACCCATCTATATGGTGCCTACAAGAGACTCATTTCAGACCTAAAGACACCTGCAGACTGAAAGTAAAGGGATGGAGAAACATTTATCATGAAAATGGATGCCAAAAGAAAGCCAGCGTAGCAATACTTATATAAGACAAAATCATCTTCAAAACAAAGACTGTAACAAGAGACAAAGGGCATTATATAATAATAAAGGGGACAATCCAACAGGAGGATATAACAATTGTAAGTATTTATGCACCCAAAACTGGAGTACCCAAATACATAAAATAGTTAATAACGAACATAAGAGATGTAATTGATAATAATACAATAATAGTAGGGGACTTTAACATCCCACTTCCATCAATGGACAGATCATCCAAACAGAGAATCAACAAGGAGACAGATTGGATCAGATAGATTTAACAGATATATTCAGAACATTCCATCCTAAAACAGCAGAATATACATTCTTTTCAACTGCACACAGAACATTGTCCAGAATAGATCACATATTAGATCACAAAACAAGCCTCAACAAATTCAAAAAAATCAAAGTTATACTACGCATCTTTTCTGATCCCAACTCTGTGAAATTAGAAATCAACCACAAGAAGACATCTGTGAAAGACCACAAATACATGGAAATTAAATAACATGCTACTCTACAATGAATGGTCAACCAGGAAATAAAAGAGAAATAAAAAATTATATTAAAACAAATGAAAATGAAAACACAACAGTCCCAAATCTCTGAGATGCAGCAAAAGTGGTTCTAAGAGGAAAGTTTAGGGCGCCTGGGTGGCTCAGTTGGTTAAGCGACTGCCTTCGGCTCAGGTCATGATCCTGGAGTCCCTGGATCGAGTCCCACATCGGGCTCCCTGCTCGGCAGGGAGTCTGCTTCTCCCTCTGACCCTCCCCCCTCTCATGTGCTCTCTCTCATTCTCTCTCTCAAATAAATAAATAAAATCTTAAAAAAAAAAGAGGAAAGTTTATAACAATACAAGCTTATCTCAAGAAGCAAGAAAAATCTCAAATAAATAATGTAATCTTACACCTAAAGGAGCTAGAAAGAGAAGAACAAACAAAACCCAAACCCAGCAAAAGGAAGGAAATAATAAAGATCAAAGCAGAAATAAATGATATAGAAACTAAAAAAACAATAGAATAGATCAATGAAACCAGGAGTTGGTTCTTTGAAAAGATCAACAAAATTGATAAACGTCTAGCAAGATGTATTAAAAAAAAAAGAGAGAGAGAACCCAAATAAACAAAATTACTAATAAAAGAGAGGAAATAACAACCAATACCCAGAAATACAAACAGTTGTAATAGAATATTACGAAAAATTATATGCCAACAAATTGAACAGTCTAGAAGAAATGGATAAATTCCTAGAAACTATAACCTACCAAAACTAAAGCAGGAAGAAATAGAAAATTTGAACAGACAAATTATCAGCAATGTATTTGAATCAGTAATCAAAAAACTCCCAAAAAACAAAAGTTCAGGACCAGATGGCTCCACAGGTTAATTCTACCAAACATTAAAAGAAGAGTTAATGCCTATTCTTCTCAAACTATTCCAAAAAATACAAAAGGAAGGAAAACTTCCAAATACATTCTATGTGGCCAGTATCACACTGATACCAAAACCAGATAGACACCACAAAAAAGAGAACTGCAGGCCAGTATCTCTCATGAGTATAGATGCAAAAATCCTCAACAAAATATTAGCAAACCAAACCTAACAATAAATTTTAAAAAAAACATTCACTATAATCAAGTGGGATTTATTTCCAGGATGCAAAAGTGGTTCAATATTCACAAAACAATCAACATGATACATCACAATAACAGAAAGGATAAAAGCCATATGATCATTCAATAGATGCAGAAAAAGCATTTGACAAAGTACAAGATCCATTCATGATGAAAACCCTCAACAAAGTAGGGATAGAGGGAACTTACCTCAACATTATAAAGGCCATGTATGAAAAACCCACAGCCAACATCATACTCAATGGTGAAAAACTGAGAGCTTTTCCTCTAAGGTCAGGAACAAGACAAGGATGTCGGCTCTCACCTTTATTCAACATAGTACTGGAAGTTGTAGCCACAGCAATCAGACAACAGAAAGAAACAGAAGGCATCAAAACTGTACGGAAGAAGTAAAACTCCCTATTTGCAGAGGACATGATACTACATTTAGGAAACACTAAAGACTCCACCAAAAAACTACAGAGCTGATAAATGAATGCAGTAAAATCGCAGGATACAAAATCAACGTACAGAAATCTGTTGCATTTCTATACACCAATAATGAAACAGCAGAAAGTGAAATTAAGAAAACAATCCCATTTATAATTGCACTGAAAATAATAAAATATCCAGGAATAAACTTAACCAAAGAGGTGAAAGACCTGTACTCTGAAAACTATAAAATTCTGATGAAAGAAATTCAGGACAATGCAAAGAAATGGAAAGTCATTCCATGCTCATGGATTGGAAGAAAAAATATTGTTAAAATGTCTGTGCTACCCAAAGCAATCTACAGATTTAATGCAGTACCTATCAAAATATCAATAGCATTTTTCACAGAGGTGGAGCAAACAATCCTAAAATTTTATGGAACCACAAAAGACCCCAGATAGCCAAAGTAGTCTTGAAAAAGAAAAACAAAACTGGAGGCATCACAATTGCAGATTTCAAGTTATATTACAAAGTGGTAATAATTAAGACAGTATGGTACTGACATAAAAATAGACACATGGATCAATGGAATAGAACAGAAACCCAGAAATAAATTCACAATTACATATAGGTCAATTAATCTATGACAAAGGAGGCAAGAATGGGAGAAAAGACAGTCTTTTCAACAAAAGGTGTTGGGAAAACTGGATAGCAACACGCAAAAGAATGAGATTGGACCAGTTTCTTTCACCATACACACAAAAACCCCTCAAAATGTAAGACCTAAATGTGAGACTTGAAACCATAAAAATCCTTGAAGAACACACAGGCAGTAAAATCTCTAACAGTGGCTGAGGCAACATTTTTCTAGATACGTCTTCTAAGGCAAAGGAAATAAAAGCAAAAATAAACTATTGGGACTACATCAAAATAAAAATCTTCTGCACAGTGAGGGAAACAATCCACAAAACTAAAAGACAACTTACTGGATGGGAAAAGATATTTGTGAATGACATTTCCAATGAAGGGTTAGTATCCAAAATATATAAAAACTGATACAACTCAATACCCAAAAAACAAATAAGCCAATTAAATAATGGACAGAAGATATGAATAGACATTTCTCCAAAGAAGACATACAAATGGCGAACAGACACAGGAAAAGATGCTCATCATCACTCACCATCAAGGAAATGCAAATCAAAACTACAGTGGGATATCACCTCACATTGTCAAAATGACTGAAATAAAAAATACAAGAAATAACAGGTGTTGGTGAGGATGTGGAGAAAGGGGAACCCTCTTACACTGGTGGTGGGAATGCAAACTGGTGCAGCCACTCTGGAAAACAGTATGGAGGTTCCTCAAAAAGTTAAAAATAGAACTATCCTATGATCCAGCAATTGCACTACTAGGTATTTATCTCAAAAATACAAAAACACTAATTCAAAGGGATACGTGCACCCCAATGTTTATAGCAGCATTATCAATAATAGCCAAACTATGGAGAGAGCCCAGATGTCCAATGACTGATGAATGGATAAAGAACTTGTGGTGTATATATACAATGGAATATTACTCAGCCATCAAAAGGATGATATCTTGCCATTTGCAAGGATGTGGATGGAGCTAGAGTGTATTACACTATGTGAAATAAGTCAGTCAGAGAAAAACAAATACCATATGATTTCACTCATATGTGCAATTTAAGAAACAAAACAAGTAAGTCAAGGGGAAAAAGAGAGAGGTAAACTGAGAAACAGACTCTTAACTACAGAGAAAGCCAAAGATGGTCACCAGAGTGGAGGTCGGTGAGGAGATGGAAGAAATAGGAGATGGAGGAAATAGGGGATGGGAATTAAAGAGCACACTTACTATGGTGAAAAAAAAAAAGAAGAAAAAAAGTGGAATTAATAAAACTTCAGCAGTGGTCTAGAGGAAGGACCATAACTTAACATCTGAGGTGTAGTCAGGCTGGTATTGGCTGAGACCCTCAGTGTGGGCAGTAACAGACGCAGCTCCTCTATCATATGATAAGTTAGCTCCTGACTGAAGCAGAACTTACACGACTGAATTTTAAGACTTCCTTTAGATCACTTTTTGGACTTTCTGACTTGTGTATTTTTTCTACTAATTGCAGACTCAGAGATTAATCTTGTCATATGACAGCTCCCAGCTGGCGTAAACCAATATTCTAAGTGTAAACTCTTGTATTATTTAAGTGAGAAATAAAAAGCAGCACTCAAAATAACCCAAATATAGAACATATTATCATCATGGATAAACCTTTGGAAAATCTTGCACGTGGACTAAAATGTAACATAATATTAATGGTACCCCTGGCCTTGCCTGTGAAAAAACTATTGGTAAAATGTATGAATATATATAAAAAAAAGGAACTGCTAATTACTTTCAGATTAAGATCACATTAAGCCTGTAAGAGAATGACACATATTTTCCACCCCGGAAAATATTACTAATTATCAAAATACAGGAAATAGCAGAGGAATGCATACATGATTTCAGCAAACAAGAGGATATTTCCTTAAGCTAAACATAAACGCTGATCAATGGCCTCATTTCACTCTATTCCCAGAAAACCTGCCCAAACCAAGACTGCCCCCTTACTTAAGACAAAACCCAAACTGACTCAAGAGCTAAAGCTCATGGTAAATAAGACAGAGTTCACAATAATTTAATAGAATATTCTTAGTCTTCTGAGGGAAATAGAACTAACCTTATAACATCTTAGAAATCATAATTATTCAGGGGAGTTCCTGTTTGGGTCTTTATCCATCATCCAAATTGCAATAAATCCTCTAGAAGGAAAAGGATTTCCATCTGAGGACCACTGACCCACTTACCTGTCTACACAATTCAAACAAACTGTAACTGGTATTGGTCGCAGGAATTTTAGTTTAGGTAGAGAAAATCAGGTTGTTTGTTTTTTTAATGAGATGTTGGGACACAAATTTTTATTCAACACACTTATAAATATACTTTTATTCAACTTTGTTCCAAAGAAGAGAAGAATCCAGGTAGGGAAAGAGAGGGATAAGAATAGGAGAACTAAAGATAAAGAGAAGCCTATTTTTGAGAATGCATTTAAGAAAACTGTTTAACTTGAAAAGACTGACTGAATACAGTAAGAAGCAGGAATGGGGAAGCAGGAAGGGGGAGGAAGGGGATGCACAAGAGAGTACAGGTTTACCTCACAGGTACACAAGGTAATTAGGTAAGGAGATCATGAAGCAGAAGTGGGAGAAAGTAATTAAACAGAAGGTGTGTTCTACTGAGAGAAGAAATCCACATTATCTACAAATAAATATGGATGAGTCCACTAAAATCAAGTCATATTAGCAGATCTACTTTCCTTCTGTAACAGGCTTATTCCATCTTTGGCTAAAGGGGATACTTCCATCGATTTAGGATATATCTGATAAACTCTCTTTTAGTACTCTTACAAATAAAAAAAGGGAAATGTAATTTGGATGTTGGCCAAATAAAATGGGTAGATGTCTAGGTGGATCACCATACTCAAGCATGTGACTGAGCACCTCTCTACAAATCCATCCGTTCATTCTCCAGGGATAGACTTTTATGAAGCATCTACCATCTACCAGCCATGACGTGAGCCTGAGGGATCCTAAGAACACCAAGCTCACAGTCTATGGCCTCACAGTCTATGAGGGAGACGCGATTCTATCAGAAAGAACTGTACTAAGCGGTTCAGTAACTATGAGAGTCAAGATTAGTGGAAAATCATTAATGAGAAGACACTCACAGGGTTCTCCCAGGCCATATCTTCTTCGATATTTTTTACCAGTAATGTAGATAAATATATCATTTTTGCAGATGTCATAAAACCTGTAGAGGTAGCTACTCATTGGGAGGTAAAAATAAGAGGTCCAAAAAATTGCAGTGACTGGCATGACGGGCTAAAACCACAATGAATTAAGTCAACTATAAATAAGTGCAGGGATCTACATTTAGGTTAAAAACCACAACCTCACAAACACAGGCCCCGGAAGACAGAGCATGACAGTGGCTGGGACCTGACCCTTCACAACACACAACCTGGACCTCGCTTAGCTCCTGCTGTCACGGAGGTAAACACGGGTGCAGCCCGAGGCTGCGTTATCCCAGCAGGTGCATCCAGGCCAGGGGCCGCCATGACACTGCATCCTGTGCTGGGATGTGAGATTGACCCTGCAGCGTGGGGGGCCAGTGCCGGGCACACATCACGGAAACATCTGATGTATCAGAGAGGGTCTGGGAAGAGGCAGCCAGGACGAGTTTTTACATGAAACCCATCACTTTTATATTTGTAAAGGTATGTAAGGAATCAGAGCTCTTTAGTGTAAAGAAAACAAGATGTAATGAGACACGCCATTGTTTTCTTTAACAATGAATGGGATTTTTCCATGAAGCCTAGGAGGTGAGAGAGGAACAGCTTTTCTCTTCGGATTTATTCTTTGCAAAGGACCGTCCGCTGCGTTATTTTGGTTCTCATAATGCCCCTGTGGGTTAGGTAATGCAGGGCTTTTCACACCTGTTACAATTATAGAAACTCTACAGGTGAGGAGCCAGGCTCAGAAAAGTTGGGACTTGCCTCATGTGAAAACATCGGGGGCCAGATTCCAATTTTCTGACCCCAAGCCTAAGCCCACAATTCCATGCCATCCTTCCACCTAGAAGCAGCTTTTATCTCTGTATAAGGAAAGCCTTTCTAATTGTAAGGACCACACAAGAATGAAACGGACCACCTCACCAATTAACAACTTAGCTTTTCCAGAAGACCAACAGGGCTGGCTGTCTTTGTGTCAAAGACAGTTTGGAGGTGACTTCTACTCACAGAAGAACTTGGGTCAGGTGATCCCTAAGTCCACTTGAATCAATGTTTATCATGGGGAAAAGAATTCTGAGATAGGTTTAAGGTGATATTCATGAGTCACCCATTGAATTCACTCGTTCACTCAGCAAAGATTCACTGATCATTTTGTATTCCAGACTTGAAAATAGAAATCTTGGTATTAAGTACTCCCTGACTCAGTTATCAACCGTGTGCCTCTTTGAGGATAGAATTTTCCACATGTTAACTGTGAACTGTAAAATCCATCTTGGGAATTGTAAGGATTTGATGAGGTAACATTTTTAAAGTACTAAGCACATAGTAGGAGTTCAACAAACATTAGTTCACTTCTCCTCTTTAATTATGAGAGGTACCAGGAATTTCCGAGGACATAGTTTGTATGCATTGAGTATGACAAGACAGGACCTGGCTACCGAGAAAAAAAAAAACATCTCTCGGGGTTCACATTATTGAGCTGGTCTCAGACTCAATTTTGTTAAGAATAGGACAGCGTGTTAATTCGCAAGCCTAGGGTATAACATGCTCTGAAATGTTATTTGAACTTGAATTCTCAATCTAACATGTCTTTTCATTGATTCTTGTATTCTGTTGAGCAAATTGTACTAGTTTTATCCTCGGAACTGGAGAAAAGAAGAAAAGAAGGTATTTGTTGGTTGCTCTTACAGATGAAATGCACACATGGACCTTATTTCACAGTGATTTATACATCTAAAACAATATCCATCTAAATATACTTTTAATCAAAGAAAAACCATTTGCCTGCAAAAAAGGAATGTTCCACTCAGTACATCCACCAGTTACATGTCTCTATTTTGACAATCGAGCTTCTTGGCTGTATCTAGAGTGGCTTAGCACATAATATTTTAGATAATTTTGCCAACTTCATGTTCTGGCCAGAAATAAGAAAACATCAGGGACAATGGCTCAATTGGTTGGTACATAAGCTCACCCAGCTGTGGAAACCAAGCCTGTAAACAAAACTTGCTCAGCCCTGCTGAGCTATTATTCCAGAAATAAGACTGGGCAAAAACTCATTTATTTTTTCCTGTTTTTCTTCAACATATAAATTAAATATTTGCTCAGTTCTCACTTAAATTGTTAATGAAAACTGTGAATTCTTTCTGAATACAGACCGGTTTACCCACATTCATCTCCCCTATGTACACAGAAGGGTAAAAGATACCACAGAAATGTAAGTTAAATCTACACTTAGGCGTTTTCCCATGCTGAGAATATATAGTTAATACACAGGAAGTGATTAAATAGCAATATAAAATGTATTTGATATTTAGAACAACAAATACATACTTTGTATCTAACCTCTTGTGTGCCATGCACCCATCTTTGAGAAACATACAGTCTGGTGAAGGTGGAGGGTGTGAGATATGGACAAACTTGTAGCAATGGGATAATGTAAGGTGGGTTTCATTAGTGTTTAGGACTATGGGACTATCAAGAGGCTATGACAGGATAAGGTCGTGTGTCTGTGTACAAACACACAGAGAGAGAGAGAGAGAGAGAAAAGTCTCTAGTTCTCAGAAATAACTGCCTTACTGAGCCAAGCATCATCCTATCTGAAGAGCTTGAAATTACATAATGCAAAGTTTAAAAGGAATGCAAAATAGGATTTCATTTTCTAGCATATTCAGGGTCAAAACAATAATTCTCACCTCCTAAATATCTAGGAATTACCTGGGAGCATGCTAAATGCAGACTCTCAGCTTCACACCAAGACCTTTGGTTCGGTAGGTCTGGGAGGGGCCACTGGGTGCCTCCGTTTAAAAACACCAGGTGGGGGCACCTGGGTGGCTCAGTTGGTTAAGCGACTGCCTTCGGCTCAGGTCATGATCCTGGACTCCCGGGATCAAGTCCCGCATCGGGCTCCCTGCTCGGCAGGGAGTCTGCTTCTCTCTCTGACCCTCCCCCCTCTCATGTGCTCTCTCTCATTCTCTCTCTCTCAAATAAATAAATAAAATCTTTAAAAAAAAAAAAAACCACCAGGTGGTTGTGATATAGATACTAAGCAGATCTCATTTTGAATTATTCTACCAAGGGGATAAAAATTACGAAGAATGGAATACAACTTTTTCAAATCACAGATTCCAAAGACTTAAAACGCCTGAACAAAAAAATATCAGTTCCTTAAAAAAAGAACTCTATGAAAGAAAGGTTTTTAAAAATCAAAATAATTAACCATGATCATAACCACATTTCCTCCCTTTATTTCATCCAGATGGTAACATCCACTGCAAAGGGGATGAATTAGGATCATCTCCAGGAGAAATCTTCTGACACGAAGAGTATAATTTGGATGGCAGAAGGAATTATTAAAGAAGAGGAGAGAAACTTTTTTCCCTGGTATAATCAGGTAATGACTCCATGACATCAAGCCATCGAGGAACCTAAACTATTGATTAAAAGAAAATAGAAAAACACATGAAACACACACATAAAATGCAGTAAGTATATGGTAATGGGCAGTAAGCACTGGATTAGTTAGTTAACGTGCTCTGGATTGATCTAGGCAGAAAGGACGGGCAGGCTGAAGGAGAGATGGCGTTGGGACTGTACCAGAGAAGAGGAAACAGTGCTAAAAAGCACAGCACCCTACTTCATCTCCCAAGCTGCTAAACACGTGGCAAGGTCGAATTGACCAGTTGTTTTGAGGTCACCGAACCACACCTTTAGTTTTTCAACGATAAAAACCAGTAACACGAGGTGGCAAGAGCGAAGAGCATGAGACAGACACAAATGAAGGGGAAGAAGTTGCAACATAGAAAGAATATTTCTGCTGTTGGGCAGAGGACACATTTCCTCACTGAATACTCCTGGGTTGATTTAAAAGAACAATCAGAAGATGTAGCTAACATTTATTGCACACTGATCGTGCATCAGACACTGTTCATTCCAAGCACTGACATTATTAATTCCTTTATTCCTCCGATAAGCACCATGAGATGGGAACTCTTCCCACGGTATCATCGGGGTTTCTAACAGCCCAGGAACCACAGTGCAGGTCCTCTCAAACAGGGAGCTTTCAATCAGAGATTAATGTCATTTGGTCACTTTCAATCCTTCCTGTTTTTCTGCATCAGAGAAGTTTGCTTTAGGAAAATATCCTTTATTTTCCATGAACAGTATATTCAATCAGGTGAAAGGTGAGTTTTAAAAGTTACAATCAGGAAATTCCTACTGAATGTTTAACACAAACTTTACTTGTATGTGCCTTCTGTATACATTTTTAAATTATCCGTGTTGAGGAGAAAGAAAGTATATAAACTGATGCTTCAGTCTAAGAGAATGGGAGGTCAATGTGAGACCGAGGAAGCAGAGGGCAGGATCAGAAGAAAGCCAGGTAAGAATTTAGGAAGCAAGGCCAAGCAGAGTAACCCCATGACCTAACTGGAGAATGTATCTGTTGTAATCTTGCATTTATGCTAATAGACCAGTTCTATCCTAATAAGTCATGGGGGGTTAAAAATTACAGCTTCTACTACTTGAACTTCCCAGTAGTTCAGAAAAATTTAAAAAAAGTTTTTTTTTTTTTGCAACTGGGTTTCAGGGTGACTCTTTTGGATAATATTCACAATTCCAAACATCTCTGATCTCCTCCCAAATTCACTGAGCAAAAATTAATTACTTAAATGCAGATTCCCCCTTGCTTAGTGATTGCAAGTTTCCCTCTGACGCTAGCAAGCAGGTCTTCCTGGAAAATCAGTTTCCCCACATATACCAAGCAAGTTTTCTCTTCATTTTTCTTTAAAGATTTTATTTATTTGAGAGAGAGAGACAGAGCACAAGCAGGGGGGCAAATCAGAGGGAGAGGGAGAAGCAGACTCCCCGCAGAGCAGGGAGCCCGATGCGGAACTCGATCCCAGAACCCTGGGATCATGACCCGAGCTGAAGGCAGACGCTTCACCGACTGAGCCACCCAGGCGCCCTAGTCTCTTTATTGACTGAATAGGTTCACACCACTAAGTGGCTTTAAAAGTTAGTGAAATGGTCAGTGATGTGTTAATCATAGTTGTAGTGACATATTTATTGGGCTAGTTTCCTAATCATGGAATTCTGTCACAGTTACATGCACTTCACATGGTTAATTGTTGCATACTGATGTTATTCATACCATCTGAAATTGCTGAACAGCATTTTAGAGTCTATAAAGTGCTTTGCCATGCCTTATCTTATTAGAACCTTATGACAAGTGCTGGAAATGATCTAGGCAAATCGTCTGGCTTCTAATCCAGAGCTCTGTCGACTGGTAATAACTAAGGGTTACGAAAATACAAAGAGAACGGTGAACTCCCAGCTGTTAATGGTCAGGTTTTCTAGTTTTCTCCAGCCTAACTTTTAAAAGGATCAGACCAACCCCACAAAGTGGATGTGCTAATTCCCTTGATATATTTATCTCATTCACCATAAAAACATGGACAGACCATTCTCCCTGAAGCGCACAGAGCTTTATATCTAAAAGAAGTAGTTGCTGATTGAAATAATCATTTTTTAAGATTTTTTATTTATTTATTAGAGAGAAACAGTGAGAGAGAGAGAGAGCACAAGCAGAGGGAGAAGCAGACTCCCCACTGCGGAGGGAGCCCATCGTGGGGCTCAACCCCAGGACCCTGGGATCATGATCTGAGCCGAAGGCAGATGCTTAACTAACTGAGCCACCCAGGCGCCCCTGAAATAATTGATTTCTGTTGATCTCGTTTACTTTTAGATATTATTGGGCTTTTTCTCAACTATTTCTATTTTTTAAGTACTTGAATAATTTTCTAAATTCACATGTTAAATAGTTGGTCTGTGGCATAGCCAGAATCTGGTTCATGTGATTTTCTTTTCCTACTTGTCCTTCTTTCCATTTAGTTACCCTCTGGAAACTGGATTGTCCCATAAAGTAATACAATAAGGATCTGTTTATGCTTCTGAAGTATTTCCTTCCTGTTTTGTTTTTCTCCCATTCTGTTTACATACATGTGTCAGAAGTCCAAACAATTCAGTTGTCTTCTGTTAGCCCCGCTGGCTTCTTTTCACGTCTTCTTCTGATCAAAGGAACAGGATGGACAACTCATTGCAATAGTTGGTGCCATTTTGCTTTGTCCTTTCCCATCCCTTACCACGCACACACTGTATTCTGTACTCCTGTTTTCCCCATATTATGATCCACTCAGTGACCACCACCGGTACCTGTAGGCATTTGCCTTCATAGAGAAGATGTGGAAGGCATTCGTATTTTAATATTAGAAGGGGATAAGTAGTTCTGGGCAGACTGCACATAAATCTATACATTAAATCACAGCTCTTCTTTCTAAGAAAGCTTGTATCACTTTAAAACATAACAGAGGGTTGCTAATCATCATTTTTAAAGATTTATTATTTATTTATTTATTTATTTGAGAGAGAGCGAGCGAGCACAAGCACGGGGAAAAGCAAAGGGAGAGAGAGAGAAGCAGACTTCCCATGGAGAAGGGAGTCTGACGTGGGGCTCGATCCCAGGACCCCAGGATCATGACTCTAGCCGAAGGCAGATGCTTAACCAACTGAGCCACCCAGGCGGCCTGATAAATAACTTTTTTTATGTTAAGAAAGATGTTTCATGAGTTTAGCAAGATCTTGAAAATGAAATTACTAAACTATGAGCACAATTATAATAAAAGGAGAAAGCACGGAAATGAAAAATGAAAGCAAGAATGTCTCAAGAGCTAAGAGTAGCGTCAGAAGGCAAACGCTCAGAGAACTCGGCAGAATGCGGGTATTGCTGTGGACTCCCTTGGTTACACTCAGGGTGGGAGAGTGGTGAAAGGCACCAGGGCCAGGGTGTGCCATGGCGATCACAGAGAGGAAGGACCATGTAGTTGCTGGTTGAGTTTCCCTCTTCTCTGTTAATGTGCAAGTGAATCTGAAATTAAGTTAAAAATTGAACTACCCTATGATCCTGCAATTGCAGTACTGGTATTTATCCCCCAAATAAAAAAAAACTAACTCAAAGGGGTACACGCACTCTGATGTTTATAGCAGCATTATCTACAATAACCAAGATATGGAAGCAGCCCAAGTGTCCATGGACTGATGAATGGATGAAGAGGATGTGGTATGTGTGTGTATATATATATATATACACACACACACACATACAATGGAATATTACTCAACATCAAAAAAGAATGAAATCTTGTCATTTGCAATGACATGGATGGAGCTAGAGTATGATTAAAGTGAAATAAGTCAGTCAGAGAAAGACAAATAACATATGATATCACCCATGTGTGGAATTTAAGAAACAAAACAAACGAGCAAAGGGGAAAAAAAAGAGACAAACTATAAAGCAGACTCTTAACTACAGAGAACACACTGGTGGTGACCAGAGGGGAGGTGGGTGGGGGGATGGGGGAAACAGGTGATCAGGATGAAGGAGTGCACCTGTCATGATGAGCACCGGGTATTGTATGTAAGCATTGAATCACTATACTGTATACCTGAAACTAATATTACACTGCATGTTAACTATACTGGAACTTTCCACATAAAGTATCATGTCATCTGCGAAGAGATACACCCCTAAATTACTAGAACTCATACAGCAATTCAGTAATGTGGCAGGATACAAAATCAATGCACAGAAATCAGCTGCTTTCCTATACACTAACAATATAACTGTAGAAAGAGAAATTAGGGAATTGATTCCGTTTACAATAGCACTAAAAACCATAAGATACCTTGGAATAAACCTAGCCAAAGAGGTGAAGGATCTATACTCTAGAAACTACAGAACACTTATGGAAGAAATTGAAGAAGACACAAAAAGATGGAAAAACATTCCATGCTCATGGATCAGAAGAATAAACATTGTTAAAATGCCTATGCTACCCAGAGCAATCTGAACCTCCAATGCCATCCCAATCAAAATTCCAATGACATTTTTCAAAGTGCTGGAACAAACAATCCTAAAATTTGTATGGAACCAGAAAAGACCCCAGATTGCCAAGGAAATGTTGAAAAAGAAAAACAAAGCTGGGGGCATCACGTTGCCCGACGTTAAGCTATATTGCAAAGTTTACCCTACATTGTAGGTCCCCCAGCAAATCTGTGGCTCCACGCGGACTAGAATCACCTCCGCTACACCCTGTGAGGTGATTATCCCACCCTATCACAAGGAGATGGCTGTGTGAATAGCTGTTGGTGGGTGTCCCACTGAACTAAGCACATCAGGAAAATAAAAGATCACAACTAAGGTTTCAAGGAGCTCAGAGTAAGACAATGCAACATGACAAATGCCACGGGAGGTAAGAGAGTGTGTTGGGGAGTGGGCGTGGGTGAGCAAAGCCTTCCCGGAAGACGCAGGGTCTTCGCTGGAGTGAGGGGTTTTGAAGGATGAGTGGGAGTTAGCCAGGTCAGGGCTATGCTGGAGAAGCTAGCACGCAACGGAACCGTGCATTTGCTAAGTTGCTGGTAGTGTGGTGCCACGCTCTAATGAAAGTCTCTGCATTTCAGCGGCTGACAGAATCTACACAATAATCTTTTCGCAGAATATAAATACTCAATAAATGGGTTACTGACTGAATGGCCCCTCTCCACAAGTAAAAAGCAAGAAGTTGATATAGAAGGGGAAAGGTTTTCATTGGCTTGGTCTAGTTGTATTTATGAGGTTAAATACAAAGCAAAACTCTAATTTGAGGGACAAATAGCATAATAATGGCTGAAATAGAAATTTCATAGATATGAAACTTTAGTTAGCTACAAATTCCGTGAGACAAACTGAAGCCAGGTAAGGCATCTAAAGAGATGAGAGAAGAGATGCAAGCATCAGGTACAAGATTTCCTTTCACTTTGCGCATCTGCTGTTGTGCAGATAGATAGGTGTTTTACAAGACAGGAAGCCCAGGTGACAAGAGAGAATTTCCCAGTTCCAGTCTAGAGGTGCTACTTACGATCCATTCAATCTTGGGCAAATCTCTTTGGGATCCATTTCTGACTCCAAAGAGAGAGGGCTGTCCTCAATAGTCTTTATTCAACTCCGGTTGAAATGATAAATGGCGGAAGTGGGTGGAGGGGATGCAGAGACACGCACTCCCAGGCAGAGTGAGAGTGTCACGGGGATGCGGTGCTCAGCATAGGGGCACGGTCGGTGATACCCCAGTAAGTCCGTGTGCTGACAGATGCCGCCAGACTTACCGTGAAGATCATGTCGTGATGCATCAGATGCCCAATCACTATGATGTGTGCCCAAAACTAGTAAGATATCGTATGTCAATTACACCTCAATAAAAACAAACAAAACCCCGAAACACAATGAGCCTTCAAGAATTTGACACATATCCTTATACCCCAAGTTCTGAGGCCACCATAGGACCTCTACAGATATTTCCTGAATGCGTGAGTGAGTGAATGAATGAGCGTTACTTCCAGGTAGGCCTCGGGTGTGTCCTATGAGGCCATGGGCAACAGGCAGACAGGCAGGGAGCATGGCCCGCTGCACTGGGTCCAGGAGAACACTCTATTTTCAGCTTGGTGCCTCCTCCTTCACTGGGAGGGTGCGTGTCATCTGCAAAGGGGAAAGCCTGCTTCTTTATCTCACCTTTATTTACTTTTTTTAATTACAGAAGTGATGCATCCTCACAGTTAGTAGAGAAAATGTAGAGAATGAAGTAGACATGAAAACTCCTGGTGATGCTATGACCAAGCGGCTACCATTTTCCCGTTCTGGAATGCACTTTCAGGCTTTTCCCTGTCTGCTCACCCACGGTGGAACAACCAGAGTGCATACTGTTTCCAAACTGGTTCCTCCCCACTCCCACGATACAGCGTGGATTTTTCTCAGCAGAGTACTCCAAAGTAGGATTATAATTTATATAACCAGTGTTTGTATGGTTAAACATTTAGGTGATTTCCTCCCCCTACCCCATCTATAAACTAGGTTATGGTAAAAAATATTGCAAATTTGTTATTTATTCTTTAGTATAAATTCGTAGGCATAGAATTGGTAGGTGAGAGGAGATAAGCATTATTAAGGCCTTTGAATATATCTCCCCCTAAATGCTTTCCAGAAAAGGCTCTGCCAGTTTATATTCCCTTCAGCAAAATATAAAAATCCTTGATTTCCTGTACCTTTATCAGCAATGGGTATGACCAGTTTTAAAAATCTGCCAATTCGGGAGGCAAAACTGTCCTAATTGTTTTAATATGCATTTCTCATTTGGATTTACACTTGATTCTAACTTTCATAGGTCAACATTAAAAATAGGGCTGTAATGGAATGCCTACCATATAGTGAAAAAAATACACAGAAGATAATTAAACATCTTATAGAAGCAGAATCGTTTATTTATCTGTTCATCTTCATTTGTTCCACGTATTGAGTGCTTTCCCTGGACTGCGGGTAGCTGTGAACAGCGGACAAATGAAAGGCAAATATACCATCCCTGCTCTCAAGGAGATCGCAGTCTAGGTAAGAAAACAAATGTGTAAATTATACATTGTAATACAGTGTTGTCAACACTCTGGAGGGAAGGGAGGTTTCTTAGCATGAGGGGGAACCCACAGGGACTGAAGGAGGCAACAGAGAGAAAGGGGCTGTGGCTTAGGGCCCGAAAGGAGCAGTTACAACAAACCCCATCTTACATCATAAAGACCAATTCATACATTCCGAGTTCAAAAAGAATCGTCTTTTCCCCTTTTTGGCTGGTGGCCTGCCACCAATTATGCTTCAGTGATCGTGTAATGAGTCCAGTCGATGTAACCATCTCACGGCCAAAAGTTAAAACCAGTTACCAGCGAAGGAATAAAGATGACTCCTTAGTAAGGAAAGAGGCGAGCAGTTAGAGCCAATGAAGCCTCCATCCCTCGGGAAGCTTTTTTTTTTTTTTTTTTTTTTAAAGCTTTGCTCTATGGTTTATTTTGTGGTTTTCCTCTTTCAGTAAGGCATCCTTAGAAATCATGTCAGCACGAAGAGCTCATGACTTATTCACCCCTGACATAACTTCAGTCTCAAAGGAGTTTCCAAATGACCCCAAAAGCCCTTCTTCTGATCATGAGATTTGGTGGCTTCGCCTGTTCACTTTCCTTCCCGTCCGGTGACAGGTTTACCGGCAGATGCCAGAGCCGACATTCCAGAGCGTCCTGCTTTCCGTCGTCAGGATCATTCGTTCTGTCATTCCGCAGACGTGCGTCTGGGGGCCGGTGCACAGCAGGACGCTTCACTTAGTGCCTCACCGGCACTTCGAAGGACAGTCTCAGTCTGAGCACCGAGCTCAGCTCTGCTACGGGAACAGGCAGAGGGGAGCTACGCGAATCTCAAGGCTACGGAGCCGAGAAGCTGCAAAGCCAGGGCTCCCCACAGGTCCTGCCGCTCGGAGCCCAGGGCTCTGTCCACGCCGTGCCTTCCTTCTCCAGCCATCTAACTCACAGCTTCAAACACACCTTCATCAAGTCTCACTGGCTCTGAGAATCCGTCTTGACCATCTCGGTCCACTCACCTCTCCCTCGCTGAACTCCTATGGCTTGTTGCTTAGCATGCAAGTGGCGCGAGCTCAGAAAAAGCTCCCTGGGTAGCCCTCTCTCCGGTCAGAAATCACTTCAGGGCCGGCTTGTAGAAGACAACTCTGGTTCCACTCAAACTGAAGCTCTGCTCAGTTCTACCGACAGAGCTGACTGCCTCCTCTGAGTCAGGCAAACTATGCCAAGAGCTGCAGACATGGCCTCCCCCCTCAAGAATCTTACTCGAACCAGAATGCAGACATAGGTATCTTTAGGTCCAAATGTGTCCACTTGTTCATTTATTCACTCACTGATGACCTCTGTAAGTAAACTCTTTAATTTACTGGCCATGTGCTGCCATGGGTGCAAGATCAAGGCAACACGGCCCCTGTCTTCCCAGGGACTTGCAGTTTAGGAGAGAAGACAAATGTAAATGTTTTCGTTCATTCAATAAGCATCGATTAAGCCCTTATTATTGAGTGAACGTGGAGCGGGGGGGAACACGTGTGACTTACAGGGTCTCTGCTCGCAGAGTTGTTTCGCCACTGGGGGACTGGAATCCTCAAAGGCAGAGACTGGGAACGATGCTCTTGCTTATCCTATGTGGTACAGGGCCATAGTGAAGCCTCAGTCCACATTCATTCATTCATTCATCCGTTTCTGTTCCAAACCTCTCTTGGCAGTTCTTACAGATCTCGCCCTTCTAGATCAACTCTAGGTAATGAAACTAAGATAGAATGGTCACAAAGTCTATCATTCTAGCATAAACATTTCCAGTGGTGCTTGAAATATATCTCATCCTGTTCCACGCTAAAACAATGCTGGCCACTTTCTGGCTTTTATACAGAGAATGAAATAGAAGTTTCTAAATAGAGTCACATGCTCTATTCACGTCTGACAGGGCAAGGTGCAAATGTGGAAGGAGTGATTTTCAAAATACGCTCGTCAGAAAGCCAGGAGCTCCTGAGGCCTCTCAGAAGCAATCTGAATCTTCCACTTCAACCAGAGCATGTCATTTGACTTTCTTTTACATACTGTGCTTCTAAGTAAAATTTCATTTACAAAACAGTCCTGCGACTTAAAAAAATTTTAAACAACTGGTTTAAGAGAATCAAACAGTATGACATTCCAGTACTATGGCTTTATAATTTTTTATCTTAAAAAAAAAGTCCCCACTATGAGGTCAAATCAATCTGCGCTTAAAGACAGCAGCCAATGCGACCCAGCACTCAGTATGTGGTGCCAAGTACACTCTAGACTGATCGCCTCATTTAGCCACATTTATTATCCCTCTGAAAGCCATTTCACTACACTGCCCCACAATAACAGAATAAAACAAATTAGTTTATATCATTGACATTAAAGAGATTTGCATTTAATCTATCTGATTTTAGTGGATCAACTTTCCCCCCATTTATTTGATTCTATTAGAGTAACAGACACTCAGTGAACACAAACCCATCCTACACAGTCCAACTGATGTTTTTCCAGATGGCAATAAACCTAATATCTACTGCACACTGCTTCATTTCATCCTCAAAACAATCCTATGAAGTCGTTATAAGATCCTCATTTTACAAGTAAGTAAAGAACTGGCATGTACAAGTAGGGACCCTAAAAGAACTGAGGGAGAAGGTCTATGTGTGCACCAACTTTCTGGGTGAAAAGTGAGAAAAAAAAGAAGAGAACCCTTATTCCAGCAAGCTCCTTTCATCTCAAACTTCTTGACCTGATACAAGCCAGACAGGAAGATGTGTCCACCTTCCACATTGATCCTTGTCCACTCCAGTAACAATGAAAAGCCTAGACCTCCTTCTCTTTGGGTAGCAACAGGTAATCTCTACCAGCTGCTCTTGATCATGGGGGGAGATGAACACTATTTGGAAGAGGAGTAGGGGCAAAGATGGAGAGTTGGAATCCCTCCACAACCACTCTTACACGTTAATAGGAGAGCCTTCTTGCAGGGGAATTTTTTGTGAAGGAACCAATCCCCTCACTGTTTCCCCCCCCTTAGTTCTATCTCTTTTCATACACTATGAATTAGCCTAAGTACCAAGCCCTGTGATGGGCACTTGGAGGTGCCAGAGATAAATGAGTCAGGCTTTCTAACACTGGGGGAAAAAGACATTGAAAGAGAGCACAAGATATTAACTGCTGTAAGATGCTACACCAAAGCTTATTTAGGCAGGGACTATATTCTACTCATCTTTGTAGCCCCAACTCTTACCACAATTGACTGCACAAAGTGACAGCTCACTACATTTCCTGAATAAATGATGTCCAGAATTCCTTAGGACTGGTTTCAAACTCTCCTATGTACCTATGTGGGCAGGGGCTCCATATCAGATCTTAACTGCAGTAAGCTACGCCTGTTTCCTTGTACTTTATATGCAAATATTTATCAACTCCCAGTCCTAGATGCACTGAAACCAGCCACAGCCTTATCTGATGCTTTCCCAGCAACAGAAAATACACAGCAGATAGTGAACTGTCACTTGAGCAGCAAGTGCATTCATAGATAGGGGCTGAATACAGGTGCTCTGTGGCTAAATTAATCCCAATTACGTCTCTGCAGAAACTAGAAGCAAGCCTGCCCCCTAGTGCCAAAATTACAGAACTGAATCAGAAGAGCTATTCCCAATTAGAAGACAGAGGCGCTTGACATATTCTTAAAACGTAGAGCTGTACCGTCTCAAAACAAAAAGCTTTGTTCCTGGAATAGAGTGGAATTCGTCCTTTAAATTTAAGTGCCACGTGCATATATATGCTTTCAATCTTGACCGTTAAATCTCTGTGCTTCCATAACATGATAGAAAGTAAGGATTCCTGTGTGTAGAAAACAGGAGCATTACATTTCTTCCTGAAAAACCACAAGTCAGCCCTAAATTTCACTAATCATGTGTCTTCAGTTTGGTTTTATTCTCTGCTACACTTACTCTCAGTTATCGCATCACGTCCTGACTTAAAAGAGGGTTATACTCCGATGACTTCCAAATACGGTTAACCCTCCAACAACGTGGCCACGAGGGGCGCCACCCCCCACACCGTCAACCACCCGTGACTTCTGACTCCCCCAAACCTTACCTATAAGAGCCTGTTAACCAGCAGCCTCAGTGATAACATAAACAGCCAATTCACACACATTTTGTACATTGTATGTATTATACAGTGTATTCTTACAATGAAGTCAGGTAGGGAAATGTTTTTAAATCATAAGGAAAATGCATTTACAATACTGTATTTATCAACAAAAAAAATCCACGTATAAAGTGGATCTGCACAGTTCAAACATGTGCTGTTCAAGGTCAACCATGTATGTATGTATCCAGCTCAGACCTCCCCCTCCAACTCCAGACTCAAGTATCCCTCGGCCTGTCCTACATGCCCCTGGGGACATCTAATAGGTCTGTCTACCAGAACATGTCCCAAACCAAGCTCCCCAACCTGCTCTTCTGAGTCTTCCCTCTATTAGTAAATGGCTGCTTCATTCAA
>NC_138379.1:94049796-94093812 GCF_054177405.1 Leptonychotes weddellii | reverse complement strand
CACACACACACACACACACACACCGAGTTTGGGGTGAATCTGGCTTTCTACACATCCATTTTGCTTACTGCTGTTAGCTTCTAAGTATGGTATTTGGTTATTTCATAATATCCACAATTTTAACTTAATACTTGAAACAATCCATGGAAGGATTTTCATTAATACTTTAAAGCTAGGAAAGCCAAAATACAGAAGGATAAAACTTCTTCAAAATGGCAGAATTTGGGAGGAACTAAGAAAATTTTAATGAAACTATTTTACTCTAACTCTTCCATCGACAGACCATAGATCCATTACATAAATACAAAAAAGCTCCAATAAAACTGGCACTGTAAGTTAAGATTCTATACTCATATTAAAGTCTAACCTTATTTATTTTAAAGAATATTTAACACATGGTAAACTAGAACTCATGCAAAAATGAGCCATATTACAAAAGGCCCTAATAAAAGACAAAGCACACAAAATAAAGACAAAATGTTCTAGATAACAAGTGGTCTAGGAAAGAAGCAAGAGAAGCACTATCTGTATAAGAGTCAAAGGACTGTAAGGTGGATTTAGCAAATTTAAGATGTTTTACTAAGACTGGTGTTTGGGAAAAGGAAAATAAATTGTGCGTTAAAAGCTCTAAAGATCTGCTCCAAAGAAATAGAAGTTCACTAGAAAAATCTCTGTATTGACAATTTGCCTAAGCTGTGGGGCTGAAACTCATCTTCCCACAATCTTTAATCTACATAAATTTACCATACAAGGGAGATTGTTTTTGGGGTTTCCAAAGTACCACTCATGGGTAACTGGGACTGTCAACAAGACAGACCAAGTCTTAAGCAATCTCTTTTTCTGGTTGTTACAAAGCATTTATGAAACTAATAAAGCTACATTCATTAAAAAATTGTATGATCCAGAATATTTAATAATTCAGATTAGTGTTTCCTATTGAGGAAATCAATGAGATTTGAGATATGCCACAAAACTTCAGGCCACAGGAGCCTGCAAAGCCCAAACAAAACTTTATCCGACTGTGAATTATCACAGTTTTTAAGTACACTTCTTCAAGAAAGCAGGAAAACAAATCAGCATTCTTACTACCTGCTTCTCAAGCTGACCACAAAACATATTCCAATAAATCCATGCATAAGTTCACATAAGCAATTAGAAAGGATGTGTTTTGTTGAAGGAACACTTAGTTCAAAGTGAAATGTTTCATCGCAAATACACTTCCCGTGTTCGGAATCTAAGCTACTCTACACAACCTGTATGCCTTAAGTTCTACTCTCTTTCTCCTCCACTCCCTGCACAAAGTGATGGCATTCAATACTGTTAACAATAATTTGTGGTTTTCTAGATATAAAGGCATTTGCTGTAAGAGAAACAGCCCTCAGGGGTCAATCTCACATCCCACAGAAGGCTCTCACGTTCCAGTTTAAGAAACACTCATCTAGAGGACTTCCAACAGAGTAAAACCCAAATCAACACAATCTATGCATTATACATAAAAATACTATTACTGTCAAAAATGTACTGTCAAGAATTTTACTGGCAGCATTTAAAAAAAACAAGGAATCCTTAGACCATAGAAGACAGAGTAATGCAGATCAGCACATGACAAAACATCACTTATCTCCCATTCAGGTAAAACTGTGGTAGCTGTTTAGAGACAACACCGTGGGACTTGAATCCCTGGCAATTTCCTGCAGAAACCAGGCCTTGTCAAACAGCACTGGCTTCAAGGGGGCAGGGGACAAGATCTGCATCCTCTAACAGTTGAGAAAACACACCTGGCTCTATTTCCTTCCAGGAGTGTTACAGGTATGCTATTCTAGAAGCACATCGTTTCCAACCATAAAGCACCAGTGAGATTTCATCCCATACAAAGTAATTCAGAAAATGGTACCACAGGATTCCTGGGAAGGCACCTGAAGCTAACTAATAAAAAGAAGAGCCTCGGCAGTTAGGAGACTTTTTTAATATACTGCAGGCTCCTTATTACTGGCCTATTTGCTTACACCACTTAACCTCTTATACTTTTCGCAATATATTAAAGGTATTTCCCAAACTGTTCAAATATAAATTAAGAGATGAAAGATAAGGAACAAGCCCACATTCTAACTGATGAATTAGGGAGAGTAAATCTGCCTCCAAAGTAAGGTTGAGAGAACTAGAAGGAACAACAGAGTAAAGCGAGAGTGGCCCAGGCAGGATTGGGCTGTTGACTTTAAGGAAACAAAGTTTCATTTTAATTTTCAGATTCCAGAAGTCTAAATGTACTTTGGATAAGTACAAAGTAAACAGTTTCCTTTATTTTATTTTTTTTTTAAAGTCATCTATAAGTTCTGAGTGTTCTTTATTTTACTTAATGAAGACAACAAGGACATTACTATTACTTCAGGCTATAAATTGACAACTTGTAAGATCTGAATTATAGGTTTTGAAGTTAAACAAAAGTGGGCAATATTCTTCAAGTTTAGAAGTTGTGCCTTGGAGGGAAGAGTCAATTAAATTATAAAGATTCAAATGTCAAATCTAAATGCTTTACTTGCAGTAAATTTGATATTACAACATCATATTGTTGAATCACAGCATTGTCAGTATATGCTCGGTTCTAATAATTCAGTCATTCTAATACTTAAAAGGGACATTTCAGGAAAATTATCCTTATTGATAAGACATTTAGGAAAAACAAGTTTTTGCACTGTTATATCAGTGTTTTACAAAGTTGCACAAAGTGATTTCATTAAAAGGCAAGTAAAAGAGTAATCACTTTCTCCCAGCTCATTAACCAAATAAACCATAAAAATCTTTAAAATGCTATTTTCCCTTATGCAGTCAATACTGAAAGTCACTCATTAAATAAATTCACTATTCAAAAATCAACCTTTACCTCAAATCCCAATAGAAATGTTCTTATTGTGGAAAAATAATCTATTTACTTCCTTCCACTCATACACTGAAATGAGCGATGCTGTCGAGGGTGCGGCTGGACCATGAACGGGATGCTGGGTGGTTTGAAAAGCAATGTCCAAAACAGCCCTGGCCCCTCGTCCAAAAGATGGCTTTTACGTGAATTAGAAAAGGCTGTCCTTTCCTCAAGATACTTCACTGCCAACGTTTAGGAAGTCGTGACAATTAGCAATGCTGTCATTATACCATCAACAGAACCCTTGAGCTGTGCACCATTTTACCCAGAGCTCTCTCAAGGCTCCTTATTTTATTATCTTCTTTTCCTGTAGGTATCTTAACTGAATCCACAGCATCAGAGCTCAGGTCCCCTTGTAAGACCAGATCTTGTATCTGTATCACAGAATGACGTTAAAGAGATCATATACACGCTACTCGTAATGAGAACAGTGACGACCACACAAGTTCAATACTGCTCTTGATTCTGTCCTCAGCCTAATTTTGAGACCATTAATGCAGGAACCTTGCTCTTTCACACAGAAATGGAACTCTGTAACTGACACAATACAGAAACCCTGCCAAGTCATATTAAGAATACACATTCAATGCTGATGAACGCTTACTGACAGTACTACTTAACGGTTAGAAGCAAAATACCGGGACATAATCATTCCAATTCTCAACTTTCCAGGTAAAGCATGTGCGTAAGACCATGGCTGGTTTCACAGAACACCAGAGCTGAGCGCCGGAGAACTCCCAATATCCAGAAATGGTTTTTATTAGCTGTATCAGAACATCATTATCCCAGAAGCCAAGGCCAATATTCTTCCTAACTGTTCACAAATGATTATAATGAGCCATACCATCAGCCGACTACATTGCCAAATATGAAGATTGTTTAAAATCTTTGAAACTCCAAATTCATGGTGAGAAACATCCTCTAAAATTCAAGAATTAAAATGTACAAAAATAAATACCACTCTGACACTCAAGGGACATCTTCACTTTAAGGCCTTTGTCACAAATCTGAATCTTTATTGTTCTGAAATAAATGTTAGAAACATAACTCAAAACAAAAGCTTCAATATTCAGTCTCAGGAGAGGTGTGGCTCAATGCCCATCACATGTAACAAGAAAACTTCCTTTAAAAAAAAGGAAAAAAAAGTACTATGAGAAGTCTTTCGTATGAATGAAAATGCACCCTTTGGATTTTTTCCTTGTTTCCTTAGCCTGTGTACACGTGGGTGCCAAAAGGTTTGCATTTTCTTCACATTAGTTCTTGCTATGATGTTTGACGGATTTTTTGCCACTCAACAAATTCATCGAGAAGAACAGGCCCTGGAATAAAGAAGAAGTTTTTGTTAGGATTCAGTGAACTCATCCGTGCAACGACAGAACACACTGCCCACAAGCTCTGCGTCAGCGCTGAGGACGGACCCTCCGCTGCCCCAGGGGTTTGCTCCCCGTCCCACTGCTGGACTCACCGGTGCTTGCTTCCCTGTCTTTTCTCTTCAGACAGAAGGGACTTCCCACAATGGGTATTTGCTGCAACTTCCCTCGCAAAGTGAACTCTCCAATAACTAAGTCAAGATTAACCTCTCCCTTTTCTAAATGTTCACAACATTCTGTTACTTAATTATTAAGGAATATGCAAAGTGTTTAATGTAGTATTTCCAGGTTCCCTCACCAAGAAATGTGTAAGCTTGTTGAAGGGGTGGCCGGTAAGAGGACCCAGCAGGAGCCTAAACATTCAGCAGGTGTCTACTCAATAGCCAACCTAAGAACTATTCTACAAAGACATCTGTATAAAGCAGGGGGTACAAACTCATTTCCTGACTGAAGCCAGGTAGGCAGTTTAAATGAACTCACTGTTCTCTCTCTTTCTCTTTTTAAATAGAGGAAAACTCATTGCCAGAAAAAAATATGCTTGCTCTACTTTTCTTAAAACACAACGTTCTGGTGGTCTCTCTTTTTCTCTCAATTTCACAGACATACCTCCCTACTCGAAGATAAGCAGCAGGTAAGCCCGGTAATAAACGACAGCTGAAAAGCAAGCGAGCTGTTGGCATAAACTGTGGGCCAGCAAAGTGGGAAGCGAGTCCAACATGAGCTACTGCTCGGCCTCAGTCACTAATTCCAGGTACAGTTTTGTCAGATTTTCTGATTTTTCAAACAAATCTGGAAGCTTTATTTTTATGCAAAAACTCTTAATTTAAAGGTTGACTCAAAACACACACGAATATATACATCTGCAGGCCACATATAGTCCTTAGGTTGCCAGCTTACTGCTGCTGGTATTGTTTCTAAAAGTATTATTAAATGATTTACCATTCTGTAGGGAGATATATATATATATATATGGAGAAACAAAGTTAGCCCTTCTTTAAATAAGTCCACATTTCAATTCATGTTTATCGGAATGTGTCTTACCACCCTTCCCAACACTAACACAACACACGCAACCAAACTGGAGGTGGAAATGGAAAACCTGTACCGTTTTAGAGAATGTGGCTTACCTAACTTATCATTACTTCACAGATCTGTTTTAAAACATTCTGCCCTTTCCACTGAAGAATATTGACTGATAGCTTGAATGACTAAAAAGTTATATTTCTTTTTTTTAAGAGATTTTATTTGAGAGAGAGAGAGCACAAGACAGAGCAAGAGCGAGTGGAGGGGGAGGGGCAGAGGGAGAGGGAGAGAATTTCAAGCAGACTCCATGCTGAACATGGAGCCCAACATGGGGCTCGATCCCACAACCCCAAGATCATGACCTGAGCCGAAATCAAGAGTTGGACACTTTAACTGACTGAGCCGCCCAGGCGCCCCTGCGGCAAGATTTTATAATATACTGCTCAATCTAAGCTCTTGGTCTACATTCTACACCTGCTTTCCCCACACTTTCCACATTATTAAATAATAAGTTATTGCTAAGAAGTCTAAATCCTTTACGGCAATGCTATACAAATGTATATTCTCATCTAAGAGTTGTTAAGAATTTTATTTTCATAGGAAAACATACTTACAAGCACCATCTTCATCATAGTTACTAAGATCAGCATGGACAGTCCTGCTGAATTCTAATACGTTGTACCACTGATCTTTGTTCATAACACGATACTTTGATTGCTGTAGAAAATGATATAAATATTTTGAATACAGAATAAGCATTATTTATTAGGACTTGACTTCGATAAACCCAGTTGTAACATTTTTTGTGATTTCGTCTTAAAACACTTACTGCTCTTTAAATTATTTGTGCTTCTAGGAGAAATCTCAGGGGCATTTACATGTTAACATTATCCAAGTTACGTTTTCCTTTATCTTTCCTTCATTCTAGAGAAATCACAGGAGCATGGAAGGTACTAAGAATTAGGGTAAAAGTCGATGTCCACCTATGTAGATGTTTGTGGAACCACCATTGAACTCAAGACCGACAGCCTACCCTGGACACACCGCGTCCCCTCCTGTGGCCCCCAGAACAGCCCTTCTTCACTGAACTTTCCTGTTCAGCCACGTTTTGAAGTTGGCATCTTTGTAGGCAGTAAAAGAGTACTGGCCTGGGTTCAAACCCCACTTCTCCACTTACTTGGGTGACCCTGCGAGCATTATTTAACAACAGAGCCCATTCCTTCATTTGCTGAAGGGGGATAAAACATAATTCAAAACAGTGTTATAAAGATTTAAAGAAACACTGCAGGTCGAACACCCTCTACGTAACAAGCACTGAAAATATTTAGTTCTCTCAGCTCCCTTTAGAGGTGAATACTTTTACACTCAGTTCTATTTATTTTTGCCCAAAACTACTAACAGGAGGAAGATTGATAACATCCATCAAAAACATCTACTTCACTAGCCTTCATTACGCCCATTTTATTAAGCTTAAAGATTTAAGTGTACATGAAACCCACTTACTTAAGTCCTTTCCATAATATTGCTTCTTTCTTTCTTTTGTTTTAAAGATTTTATTTATTTGTCAGAGAGAGAGAGGGAACACAAGCAGGGGGAACAGCAGAGGTAGAGGGAGAAGCAGGCTCCCCGCTGCACAAGGAGCCCGATGCGGGGCTCGATCCCAGAACCCAGGGATCATGACCTGAGCCGAAGGCAGACGCTTAACCATCTGCGGCACCCAGGCGCCCCATATCATTGCTTCTTATCAGAAGCTTTAAACAAAATTACTCCAAGGAATTTGCTATGATAATCAGCTTTACGAGAAATCATTTTCAAAGCAAAAAGAAAAAGTATATATACTCCAGAAATGGTGAGCGGCATACTAAAAAAAACTAAAACTGAAAAGGCACAAAAACAGATAGAAAACCAGAGAAAGCAATGGAAAGAAGAACAGTATCTCAGAACCACTGCTGGTGGTGGGTGCTACGTTAAACCTTCTAAAAGAATACTTTCTCCATGAATTCAGCATACATTCTTTACTCATCAGTACATTGAAGTACAGGATTATAGCCATTCTCATATCCGTGGGCATAAGATATTTTAATTCTAATTATTTAGATTGAACCTAAGTGAAAAGTAAAATTTTATTATTACTACAACTGGTTCCCTTATGTAGATTTCAGCCTAAGATCTTGTATTAAAGAAACCTAATTGGGTTGCCTGGGTGGCTCAGTTGGTTAAGCGTCTGCCTTCGGCTCAGGTCATGATCTCAGGGTCCTGGGATCGAGTCCTACATCGGGCTCCTTGCTCAGGGGGGAGTCTGCTTCTCCCTCTCCCTCTGCTGCTCCCCCTGCTTGTGCTCTCTCTCTGACAAATAAATAAATAAAATCTTAAAAAAAAAAGAAAAGACACCTGATTTAGAAGCTTGATACTTATATACGAGCATCAACTCTCTTCTGCCAAAAGTCCAGGAAACTAATTCTGCACGAAGAACGTCTTTGTTAAAACGTATTTCTTGAAGGTTACTTTTTTTATGGGAGGGATGCAGGGCTGGAATCCAAGTATCTCATGTACAGAATGTATTAATGAACATGAACCTGCGTCTAAAAATGACAACATATATGTACACACTTTAACAGAAACTTTTTACTACTTAAGCAGATTTTTTTAAAAGCACAGTATTTAAAAATCTATTTGTCTTTCCTCAACTAAAGGTTTATTTTCAATCAGAGTAAGTTTTAAAATCAAAATTTAAATTTAATATTCATCAGATTAGTATTTTCAAAAAATGTAAGAACATACACACCTCCAGGTACTGGTAAAATACTGAAAACAATGGCCATGTCCTTCCAAGCAGAAGAGCTAGCATAGACTTAGCGGTATCAATATCAAGGCTTCTCTGATCTTTATCCTAAAACATAAGGAAAAATTCTCCTGAGGGTGGTTTCAAGATTAAAAAAAAAAAAAGTTAAAATTACAAAACATGGAAATTCTACCTACCCTTGCAAAATCAAAGGCATATCTGTAGATATTCTTAAACGAAGAAATATCATTCAACTGTGAGCGCAAAAAGTCAAATTTGTTCTGTAACTTTTCTGTGCAGTCACACCTTAAATTAAAAAAGCCAAATACATTATATAATCCAGAAAATTAAATAAAAGCATCTTTAAGGGATTAGAAGAAATGCATTAAGAGAAAAGTGAGTGCATTTATGAAATTAACGTAGGTTTAAAATTCTGATTCACAAATGTAGAGTTACTAACAAACTTGTTGCCTTGTATGTACCAGTGGAATAAAAAAAGGAAAAGGAAAAAAAGAGAAAACCTGGCTATCAGTGAAAGTTCAGTTCAATGACTTTCCTTTTAAAAAATACAACTCAATCAAAAACTCCAGTAAAATCACAAATATCTCTTAAGAAGAGGAGGTATATTAAAATGTGCTTTCACCACATGTGAGGTTAAAAAGACGGCAGAACAAAGGAAATGAATCAGGCCTCTGTCATCTATTTCATTGGAAAGTTCTCAGGCACCAGCTTGGTGAAAAGAGATGACCATGAGTGGTTTTAAAAGCCCGGGATATAACACAGAGAAAATTAACACATTATACTAGTGCTTCGGTCATGAATTCAGATTCCTACATTTTTAGTGACAAAAATCAAGGTCAATAGTGGCAGTACCTGACCTCAAATAAGGTACACACGCAGAAGAGTGCAAACAAGGTATCCATGTTATTTCTAAAGATCAGACATGAAACCTAAAAAGGCCAACAGAGTGCTCCAAGATCTCCACCGGCATCCTGACTCCCCGGGCTGAAATCTGCTGCACTGCTGAGCATGAGTAACGCAAATGGTGCCTTTCGCAAATGGTGCCTTTCACAAACGGCGCACAACGCCTCTCCCCTCCTGCGCACTCTAGCTGTATCTCACCGACGCTTCCCCAGTGCCACAGCTCTGCTCCAGCACATGGTACCGCCTCTACTCTCCTCGAAAGGCGCTCCCTCCAACAGTTTCACAAAATATCACTCACCAACGCCTAACTCACGTTTTGCCACTGCTGACAGATGACCGACTCCCTTCCATTAAATCAGCGTGCCGTCTCCTGTGACCCAGTCTCCCACTCAAAACTGAGTTTTAGTGCTCATCATGTAGCAGACATCTAGCATTCTCAGATTTAACAAAGACCTTCACTATTCTAATTCAACAATGTGACATGTGACTCATAATTTTATTAAGGTGTAAATATTTTGGATACATTTCTAACATTGATTAAACCTTGCATTCCTGGAATAGCCAAACTGGGTAATGTTACCTGTTTCATACACTGCTAGATTTTTTGGCTATGTTCATAAAAGAGACAGGCTTGTCAATTTCATTCTTTCACACTCTTTACTAATTTTGATAACGAGCTCATAGCATAAGCCTCAGAAAAACTAAATGACAATTATTACCCTTTTTTCTGTTTTCTGAAAAAGAAAAAGAAAAGAATTAGCATTTGTCCAAAATCAGCTGAAAAATCACCTGGGTCTTTTCACCAAGGGAAGGAATTTTTAACTCACCATTTTTAATGGTTATAGGATCATTCAGATTTTCTACTTCTTTTTGAATCAACTGATCATTGGCAGTTTTTTGATAATTTATTTCACATCTTACTTAAAGATGATTAAATTTATAACATGTTCTAATTTCCATTACTGTTTATTTTTGTTTTGTTTTTCTTAATCATCTGCCAGAGTTTTCCTAATTTTCTCAATTGTAGCTTTGCTTTCTCTTTTACTAATGTCTGAACATCTTTTTATCTCTTCTTTAGGTTGATCCTTTCTCTAACTTCTGAAATTAGATTAGTTCATTTGGATTGAAGGTTTCTTTCTCTTTTAATGTAACAATTAAGGCTACAGATTTTCCTCTAAGTACAATTTTAGCTTCAGCCACAGTTCTGATGGATATTACTGCTTGGATTACCCACTTGTAAATGGTGCCTCAACAAGATGGTTTGAGAAGACTGGAAGGGTAAGCTTACTAGGTTTAAGAGAGACTGAGAGGAGGGGCTTTGGAGAAAACAAGTAAAGGTGACCCTCGAACAACACGGGTCTGAACTGTGCGGGTCCACTTACATTTTCTTTTCTCTAGTTTACTTTATTGCAAGACTATAATATATAATACCTTTAATGTAAAAAGTATGTGCTATTTGACTGCTCGTGTTATGGGTGAGGCTTCCAATCAACAGTAGGCTATTAGTAAATTAAGTTTCGGGGAAGTCAGAAGTTACACCCGAATGTCTGACTACAGGAGCTCCCACGCCTGCCAACAGTGATGAGGACCTTCCCTCCGACTCCTGCAGAGGTGGTGTGTTGGAGGCAGCTAGCTAAAACGGAATGTTTACATAAGATCCAGAGTTTTAGAACATTATATTCAAAATTTCCAGGTTTCAATAAAAATTCCCCCTTTGTTCAAGGGTCAATTGTATAGACAAATGCTGCCAAAGAATTTGGTTCTAAAAGGGAGCAGAGAAAAGCGACACTTAACTAGTATGGGATGGAGGGGGACAGAAGGTTCGCTTTTCTTTTTTTTATTAGACAAATAACTTCTGCTTTCAGTTAAGATGAAGTAAATGTATTTTTTCCCTTTGTCTCCTGCTAATTCAACTAAAAGCTCTGGACATTAGCTATAAAACAAACATAAGACTGGAAGAATCTGAAAGACTCTGAGGAACAACACAGTGGTGAATTTCCCGGGTTTTCTTTTGCCTTATCTATCCTAGACCTGGATATGAAGGAGTCAGCCAACCAGAATGCCAATGGGGTAGAAAAAAAAAACAAAAACAACAAAAACCTGCTCTCCCTCCTGCAAAAATCAAGCGGCCAAGCAAGAAGAAAACTTTTAGAAAAAACACTCCTCTATTCAACCACCACAGAAAAAGCTGGCTCCACGCCCACCTACATCAGCAAAGATTGGAAGGAGGACTTCAGCAGTCCACCCTCACCAGGACGTGGGAAGGCCCTCCCTTTGACCTCCCGCACTATCAGTGGAAGCCACAGAAAAGCATGGGCTTCCACTCCAGCAGGTAGTAAGGAGCAGTGCCCTGGGGCAGTGTCTGCGGAGACCTCATGGGGTGTGGGACTCTCAGCCTGCCAACAGCAATGAAGGATTCCCTCCTCCTGCTGAGGTGGTGGTAGAGAAGGGTAGCTAAAATAGGAGGTTTAAATAAAATCCAGAGTTTCGTAACATAATCCTCAGTATTTTCAGGTTCCAATAAAAAAAGCACTTGTCATACCAACAACCAAGATGTCAAGCAGAATGTAAAAAGAGCCAATATATGCAAATACTGAAATGACAAGAAATGTTTAAAATGTTTAAAATGATTTGCAGATTTTAAAGCAGCTATTATGAAACTGCTTCAATAAGCAATTATGGACAAAGTAAAACAAATGAAAAGATAGAAAGTCTCAGCAAATAAACAGAAAGTCTAAGAAAAGAAATGTAACATAAAAAAGAACCAAATGGAAATTTCTGAACTATAGAATACAGGGCAGACTTAAACCTTAATGTACCAATAATTATATCATATGTTAAGTTGTCTAAATGTACCAATTAGAAGACAGAGATTCAAAGAATGGATCAAAAAGACCCACAAAACCAAAATGACCCAACAATATGCTATCTAGAAGAAACAGATTTCAAATATAATATAGGCAGATTGAAAGTAAAAGAATGAAAAGTGACACATCATGGAAACATTAACCAAAAGAAAGCGGGGGTAGCTTTATTAATATCAGCTAATGTAGATTTCAGAGCAAAGAAAATGATCAGAACAGAGAGGAACATTATGATAAAAAGGTTGATCCAGGGGCGCCTGGGTGGCTCAGTGGGTTAAGCGTCTGCCTTTGGCTAAGGTCACGATCCCAGGGTCCTGGGATTGAGCCCCACCAGCTTCTCCCTCTCCCACCCGCCGCTCCCCCTGCTTGTGCTCTGTCAAATAAATAAGTAAAATCTTAAAAAAAAAAAAAAAGTCAATCCATCAAGGAGACGAAACAATTCTAAACGTGTGTGCACCGAGCAAAAGAACTGCAAAATATGTGAAGCATAAACTTACAGAAAAGGAGAAAGAAACAAAGACACAATTATTGTTAGAAATTTCAACACCCCTCTGCCAACAACAGATAGAACTAGACACAACATCAGCAAACATAAAGAATTCAACACCATCAACTAACAAGATCTAATGGACACTAACTGAACATGCCAATGAATGACAATAAAATATGTGTTCTTTTCAAGTGTCCACACAACATAAACCATGAGAGACCACAGCCTGAGCCATTAAGAAAACCCTGACAAATATATAAGAACTGAAATCACACAGGCTATGTTCTCTGACTATAACGAAACCAAACTAGAAATAGCAGGAAGATAACAGCAAAATCTCCTTAGAAACTAAACAGACTCCTAAATTATCCGTGGGTGAGAGCAAGTCTCAACGGAAACCAAAAAATATGCTGACCTGAATGAATGTAAGAACACAAGTCAAATTTCCTGAGACACAAAGCAGTACTGAGGGAGAAATTCATACAACTAAATGTAAATATTAGAAAAGAGGAAAAAAATTCTCAATTCATAATCTAAGCTCCTATCTTCAGAATCTAGAAAAAGAAGAGCAAAATAAACCTAAAGCAAGCAGGAGAAAGTAAATTAAGAGCAGAAATCAGTAAGATTAAAAACAGAAAAACAAGAGAAAAATCAATGAAACAAAGAGCGGATTCTTTGGAAAAAAGTCAATAAAACAGACAACTCTCCAGCAAGAATGACAAAGAAAAAGAGAGAATACAAAAATCCCCACTGTCAGGAATGAAACAAAAGATGCCATTATAGACCTGTAGGCATCAAAAGGATATAAATTTGACCACTTAAGACGACATGGACCAGTTCTTTGAAAAACAAAACACAACACACTAACAACACAAAATAATCTGATAAAATTGATCTGAAATAAATAGTAATTTGAGTGGCCCTTTATTAAAAAAAAAAAAAATTCAAAATTTCAAAACTTCTAAAAAAGGTATCTGTAGGTTCCAACAGTTTCGCTGGAAAATGCTACCAATCTCTGAAAACCAATTCTATGCTATATCTTCCAAAAAATAAAATACAAGGAAAAACTCTCTAATTCCTTTTATAAAGCCAGATTTATCTTGACATCAAAACCAATTAAGGCAGTATAAAAAAAGAAACACACAAGAAAAAATTTTAACCATGTATGATGATGGATGTTAACTAGACTTACTGTGGTGATCATTTCCCAAAACACACAAATATTGAATACGTTATGTTATACACCCGAAATGAACAATGTTATGTCAATTATACCCCAAGAAATAAGAAAAAGAAAATAACAGACCAGTATCTCTCATGAATTCTTAACAAAATATTAACGAAAAGAACTCAGCAGTAAATAAAAATAATTATACACCACAACCAAGTGGGATTCATTCCAGGTATGCAAACTGACCAGTATTCAAAAACCAATCATTGTAATCACAACATTAACAGTCTAAAAAAAGAAAAGCTACATGATGATTAGGTGATTTAATGCAGAAAAAGCATTTAAAATATTTCATGTGCATTCATGTAAAAACTCACAGGAAGACATGAGGAGGAGAACTCCCTCAGCTTGATCAAGAGCAACAACCTATAGCTAACATACTTTATACAGGAAGAACCTGAATGCAGTCCCTGAGATGGTGAGCCAGGAAGGGATGTCCACTCTCACCATGCTTACTCAGCACAGTGGCAGAAGTTCCAGCCAATGCAATATGTCAAGGAAAGGAAATAAAAGACATACAAGACTGGAAAAGAAATAAAACTGTCCCCATTTCTCTATTTTATGTTATAATCATATGACATGACTATGTAGACAACACAAGGAAGACAAACATACACAAAACCTTAGAGTAAGTGAGTTCAGCAAGGTCACAGGATGCAAGACAACCACACAAAAATCAAATGTATTAGTAATGAATATATGGATGCTGGAATTAAAAATACAATGCTATTTACAGTGGCTCCAAACAACAACTGAAACATTTACATGTAATTCTAACAAAACGTACAGAATTTGTATGCTGAAATCTATACACAAATGATGAAAGAAATCAAACACCAAAAAGAGACATATCTATCTTGCATATATTCAAAGACCCAAAATGTACAGATTTTGGTACAGATGTCAACTCTCGCCATATTCATTATGCAGTTTAACCAAAATCACAGTAAGATTTTTTGTAGGTAATAAGGAAGATCATTCTAAAATTTTGGGAAAAACTAAGAAATTGGAAAAGCTAAAACAATCTTGAAAAACAATCAATCATCTCAGGTTGCTGGGATGGAGCCCCTCCTTGAGCTCTGCACTCAGTGGGAAGTCTGATTGAGATTCTCTCTGTCCCTCTCCCTCCGACCCTCCCTCTGCTTGTGCTCTCTCTCTAAACAAATACATAAAATCTTTAAAAAAAAAAAAAAAAAAAAAAAAGGAAACAAAATCAGTCAGTGATGTGATTCCAGACTTAGTACACAGCAGCTGTCGTCTAGACTGTGTGGTGCTACCAGAAGGTTAAGACACAGATCAGGAGAACAGAGAACCCAGAGACAGACCCACATACAAGTATGTCCAACTGATACGGTACAAAGGTGCGAAAGCAATTTAAGAAAGACCTTTTTCAACAAATGGACATGTGGAGTAAGTAGAGTTCTGTGGGCAAATAACAAACAAAACCTGCCTCACACCTTTTAAAGAGATGAACTCAAAATGCATCACTAAGTTAAAAGTAAAATATAAAAGATTTAGGGGAAGAATTCTTGGACTTGACACCAAAAGCACAGTTCATAAAAGGAAAAACTGATCAACTGAACTTCATTAAAATTAAAAACTTTTGCTCTGCCAAACGCCTTGGAGAGGACGAAAACATAAACTACAGAGTGGGAGAAAATATCTGCAGACGACATATTCAGTGAAGGACTTCTATCTAAAACATACAGAAAACTCACAGTGAAAAAAATTTATCCATTCACGTCCCTTAGACTCTTTCCTATTTTCCTCAGACATTATAGGTCACCGATTCCTACTTAATCTACATCTACCTCCTTTGTAATTCATCCATTGAGTTTTAAATCTTGAGTATTTTTCACTTTCACAGATTTAATTATGCATCTGAAATCTGATCATCTGATACCGTTCTTCTTTCTTTAAATATATTTAATGTATTTATTTTATGCTGAAATTACGACAATTCAAAATACTAGCCTTAAAGAGTCTAATTCTGAAGTTTAAGATCTGTTTCCCAATATGCTTAGTCATTTTTGATTGATAATTAATGAAAACCGAACCTTTCTCTGCAGAAATTGATGCTTCTGCTTAAAATGTATTCCTATACAGAAGAATCGCTTCCACTATATGCATGAGAATACTATTCACACCTGGGACATTTGTAAAATAGATTTCTGGCTTGTTATACAAATAATGAATTCCAGTTTTCATATGCATGATGAAGAATTTTTGATAAGAATTCTCTCGGGGACATGCCCTTCACTGTACGTAGAAGCAAGCCCAGGCAATCACACCTCCATCTACTGGGTAGGTGTGGTATCAATGACTTAATTTGAGAGTTTTGATCTGATTCTCACCCTACTCAGGTCTTGCAATTTTGTCTCTTATTTGCTATGTGCACCACAGGTTAATGGCCAGACCCTAGGTGACTAGGAATAGGTAGGTAACCTTAAGGTAAATGCCAGCTCCACAGATCCCTATGGTATCACCAGCTCTTGTCATTTCTGGTCTCTAATTATCTTCCCTAATTTATAGTCAAGTCCAAGCATGCTTTTTAAATAGATGCTTTCATGTTTTATCCAGCATTTAAGTGTTTTACATGATAAATGGTTTCTTTGCACATTTAGTCTGCCATATGGCCAGAAAAGGAAATCAAAATTTGGGTAAGTTAACTGTCCAATTTGTCTGGGGCCTAGTTCCTATATATGAAGAAGTGTATAATATATTTCATGGAGAAACAAGAGAAGTTTATTCTTACTATTTATTAAAAATGCATTACCATTTCATTAAGTGGCTTTTATCAGCACAAAAATTCTTCATTATGTGAAAAATAAAGCTTAAATAGCGTCAAAAATTTAGTTAACTTCTACCGGCGGGATATACAAAAAAACAAATTATCAGACTATATGCTCCTATAATGCTGTTTGAAAATTTGGATGTCTTCAGCATCCCCAGAGTGATCAGCTGATAATGGTCAGGGGTACTACATTTTAAGGAGCCACTTACGTGTACGACCTTCCTTGTGTATCTATCTTAAGTAGAGGCCTCATCTTCTAAATCTTTGTAGCTTTCTGAAGAAGTGCTTTTCACATATTTCTTAGTAATGTGAGTCACATTTTCACACAAAATCTCATTCAGAATCTTAATACACTTGAGACTCAGGAAGGCAAATACGACAGAGGATGCTTCCCTACATTCAGAAGTTCTTCCTCTGACCACCACCAGCATTTGAAATCATTCTTCAGGGCCTGGCATACAGAAGCATTCCAAAATTATTTGTTAAGCAAAAGTATGAATACCAAAAAAAGGCCACAAAGTATGTCTTTATTTAATTATAAAAAGTTTCAAAATCCCTACCTGGGGAAAGGTTAGCGGGAAACTGTAGTTCCAACAAAATTATAAAGTGTGTAAGTGGTGACTTACAAGTTACCAAGGAGATAAGAATCCAAGAAATCACAATCTTTTCCGAGTATTTTACATCCCACAGGTACACAGAGCAACAATATTATTTAGGCTGTGGTCTGAATAAGCTTAGGACAGAAAGTGAAGAACCAAGTTTCTAGTCAAACAGAGAGAGACCAGGTGAAATTCCAACTTCTCCATCTGCAGCCGTGTGGCTTCAGGCATGTCACTGATTCTCTCCTCATTTTAACACGCAGGAGCAGGAACAGATAACCGTGAAGCTAACGGAGAATACACGAATTACGTGATTACAACAGTTCTTAGCTTGAGATGCTCCTTCTGAGGCAAATGGCTTTAAAATCCCCTGCACCCTGCTGTCTCTGTCCAAACTACTTCATACCATTCCTAATGGTCTACCTCAATCTCGAGCACAGAAAGAATCTAACAGAACAACGAGCAATCAATGAAAGAAACAAGAGAACAAACTCCCACATTTAGTACCCATACCATAAAGACCGTGAAGGGACCTAGCAAACCCGGTGAGCATACCCAAGCAGTCACTAACACTTCACAATTCTTTTAGTTAACCTAGCCCAAAACAGACTCAGAGGTTAGTAATATCCATACCTCATAACTTGGAAGTTTAGAAAGAACATGTCGCTTGAAGTAAAAAGAAATGCATTACTTCACTAGTACATCATGGAAAGCTAGAGAGAGTTTCTAAATAACAACTAAAAAAAACCCCACAGATTTTAGGGACACTGGCACCATAGGATACCATTCCCCAAGGCCACTGTGGTTAGAATGAGTAGAAACGGGTTTAAATTTCAACATTAGGACTTGGACATTCATTTCCTGAGTACTGCTAAATATCTGATTAGCAAGGGAGGCTTTTAAATTTCTGCTTCTTTAAAGACCTCTAAAATGAGAAGAAATTACCATTTGTGTATTAGATCTACATGAGATTCTCTTCCTTAATTAGGGAAGTCCCAATAAGTATGCTGTGACGCGCTGATATACAACAGAGGAATTTTACTCACCAAGTTCTGTATCTGGGAATTTCTCTAGTAAGATCTACTGACCAAAACTGAACAGCACATCCCTGGGGGTACTTGGAAATGTGGAAAGAGGCATGTGAAATTGTCACGGAGAGCGGAGTGGAAGAATGTGAATGGCCATTAGTCGTCGGGCCCCAGGCGCTAAATGAGTGACAGTCACGCGCTACACACACCACAGCACCCTGGCGACCTCAAGGGAAAGTCAGATAACCGCCCCCATTCCTCTCTCACCTAAATCCAGTCAGGCCGGACCGCGGCCATGACTCCTGCCGGGCCGGGGCTCATGACAGACACCAGAGCGTGTCCAGCTGGGCGTGGAGCAACAGCCATTCCCGGCCCGTGCTGCCCTCCTGCCTCGCCTTCTCCGATCCTAAGCAAGGGCAGGCTCTCCAGAGCTCAATGCTGACGCTCTGCTCCACCAACGGGGCATTTCACCCTTGCTCCACCACCACCGCCAGCTGGCCATGTGAGAAAAGCTCTCCACTCCAGCCCGTGAGCACCCCTGGAGCCCTGCATGCGGGATGCGAGAAGAGGCAGAGGAAGATCCGTACGGAACGAGCTGGGCGCCGCGGGGCAGGGGCGTCGTCATGGGGACGAGGCCCGCGGTGTTCCCAAGGTGCTCACGAGACTGTGACCAGCAGCGTTAAAGCAAGTGCTCTACTGTGAACTGTGTGCTACCTGACGGTCTCCCACTGCCGGCCACAGGGTTTAAGCTCCGTCCACGTCAGCCTGGGCCCTCCGGCACGCAGCTCTTACCCCACTATCTGCAATTCTCTCAATTTTCTTTATGTACCTTTGGATTAGAACCAACCAGACTACTTTCTTCACACGCACGGCTTCCTGTCCCAAGGCTCTGCTCACCATTTCTCTTCAGGAACAACATTTCCTGTATCCTGAACCATCAGAATCCTAATCATACTTCAAGGCCCAGTTCAAAGGATCCACGTCTACAGACCGTCCGGTCTACTCAGCCTCAGTTCATCTCATTAGCAGCTGCGCTTCCCGTCGCATTGCACCTGGCTGTCGGGCGACAGCACGTTCAGCAGAGGGCAGAGCCCGCCGTCTGCTTCGCTGTGGTCAAGGGCGAGGGGCACAGCACCTGCAGAGCACAGGTGTTCTCACCTACGTGTCTACAGATCAAATCCCGTCTGACGGGCAACCTGGCGGTTCCTGAACAACGACGGGAACTAGAGAGCAAAATCCCTAGGACGGATGCGGCGTCAACTGCATCCTCTGAAACCGACAAAATGGCCATTCCGGGCTAATTATACACAAGCTCACACCACAAATTCTTCCACAAAAAACAGAAAGGCAATTCAGACACAAAAAGTAAACAGCTTTAACATAAATGAACGTACAGAAGTATTCTATACAATGACAGATTTTAATTAATCACGGTGGTTAAAGTCTACTGCCCTTGAGCAAAGTCTATGTTTTAACTACCAGGCTGTTTCTACTCCTTAACAGAGCCCTACTGAAGTTTTCTAAGGGTTAAAGTTAATTAATTTGAAACCAATGATAACTACATTAAGACAATTTAGGGACCATTAAATAACTATGCACAGGTTAAATCAAATCCTAGAAATATGAAAAATCTATGAATGGAATCCAGTCTGTGAAGTTTTACATTTTATGACTATATGTATTAAATAAAACCAAGTATACCAGGCAACTATAAAATAAAAAATTAAGACTTCTGTAACTTCTTTTGTCTCTCCTGCTTTAAATTTTAAACTACTGTAGTCTCTGCAAGTTTTTTACAAGAAAATTCAGGGACTAATAAGATTTAGCTAACTGATAAGAAATACTTTGTACTTCACGTAACAATTTAGATCGTGGGGGAAAACACAACTGTTTTCCCAGTCAAGAGCGCTTGCCTAATTTGAGCAGTGGCACAGCTCTACGGCAGAGAGTAAAGCAGAGGGGCAGGCGATCATAAATGAGGGAAACAGATACCTCGGGGTCAATTGTAAGTGTTCAATAGCTGCTTTTATGTTGTGTAGCTTGTGAACTTCCTATAGAAGAGATGTGCTAGTAAAAAATAGGTTCAAGGGTTAAGTCAGTTTCTAGTCTTGTACCCAAATTCATATGCCAATTATTCTAATTATCAGAAATATTTTGTGTTTACACGTTTCTGTTATACAAAGGCCATTTCTATTACGTCAAATTATGCAAAAACAAATAATGAGAAACTTTTTGGTTTAAAAATACATGAACACTTGTTAGCTGGGATATTAAAAAAAACAATATACAAAAAATCAGCAGGAGCAGTACAAAAAGCAGTTATAAGTGCCAAATAAAATGTCTTACAATCAGTAAGCCATGTTACAACTGATATAAATTTCAATAAAACAGAGAAAAACTATGAAAACTAGTTTATATTCTTTGCATACTTGTCTGTATATTTTATCTTTCTTTAGAAAGCTAATTGAAGATTGGATGTTTCCAAAGAATTTCAGAATCAACATCATTTTAATTTGGTATGTTATGACACCTAGATGAATGATGTAATTCAAGCCTGGTTGTAAATACTATGATTCCAAACATTAATAATAGTCCTTTATTTTATAAAGAATGCTAACATATATACAGAAAGACAATGCAATAGGAAGTACAGTATGCTAGACTGGTAATCTGGAAATTTAAATTCTAGGTCCTAGCTGGGCCACTAAATAGGTGCATAAACCTTGGCAAACGTTTTGTTCACCTTTCCGAGTCTGACTCCTTATCTCACCTATAAATAATTGAAATTACAGGGTTGATTTTATGTTCTATTCTAGAAATTGTAATTTGGCTCATATAAGCAAAGGTTTTTACCTAAATATGTAAGAAATATCTACATGTTAATACTGGTTAAAAAGGAGAATTACAAAGCATTGCATGTTGAAAATTCAAGTATAAAAGTTCAAGTTCTGTTTGAACAGATACACTTAAAAAAGTAACTGTGGTATTCTGAAATTTAAGGACACACAAACAAGTAGTAAAGAACAGTAAATGTGTTAAAAAAAAAAAAAAAAAAGCATAACCCACAACAGGAAACCACATGGCTAATTAATCCCCAGTTTTTGGCTCAAAAGTATTATAAATTAATGTTTCCTCTATTTTAGAATGTTGGTAATTAGTAACATCCTGCATGAACATTAGGAACATGACATAATTTAAAAATAACACATAATTACTGATTCTGAAACTAAGCACACTTTACTCTGGAAGGTCAAAATCACATGATTTTTATACAGAAGCAATTCTGAAACCTCATGAAAGAGTTCCAAGGCAGCATCAGAGAGTGTGTAACAGGAACGTGGCTAGGGGCTGCACGGGAGCCTCACAACCTTTCTACTTTTCTTCTTTGTCAGATTAATTTGGCAAAAAAGAAATAATAAAAGTGCCATGTAACTCTATCTTCAAATATTTTCTCAAAATCAAGCATAAAATTGCAGAGGAGAAGAGGCCCCAGAGTTTAGGACTGCCCCGAGAACAGACTCCTTACAAGCAAAATTCTATATTCAGAGAAGGAAATCCCTTATTGCTCAATCTGTGGGTAAATAACTTTGATCACAGACCTCTAATTCACCCACTAAGAGTCAATGATTTTAATAAAACTGTGATGAGGTTCTCAGAGAATATGAAAAATGGGGTAACTGTTCATTTTGCAAAGACCACAATATAAATTTTGTCAATCCCTAACTGATTGTTACAGATCAAACCAATTTGATTACTTTAAGGTGAAACCTTACAACTAAAAATTATGAAGCACAAAATATCAATTAAGATCTTCAAATAGGCCATCAAATTTGTTTTTTAAAAAAATATCTTACTGTAATGAAGTCATCCCCTTTAACCATTCTTCCTTGGTAAAAAATCCCATGCTTTCAGCCTCCAATTTCCACGCTAAAACTAACATAATAATCTGGAAAGAACAGAACATAAAGGATAGGGGAAAAGTCAGCACAGAGATAATCATGTCTATATTTATCATGGAGAGCATTTTTATACAACTATTTCCATCCTTCAACTATTAAAGAGTACAACCTCTGGAATTATTAACTCCAAAGAAATTTAGATGGGCCAATTTCTTAAAAGTAAAAAGTTCTAACCAGTTTCTGAAGGTAGAATCTCTCTCACTCTATTACAAATGACATTTGTATCAAGAAAGAGAACATGTGCCCAACTTAAATTGATTAAAAATACTAATGACAATCTATAGTATTAAATATGAAGAAACAAAACCCTGATATAAGATTAAAGTGTCCCGAATTTTAGAAATTTATAAATATGCTATACCCCACTTGTATTCCATTCTACTTAGAAATAAAACATACATTTTCAGGTTCAACACCAATGTCTTCACAAAATTTTTCCATTCCTTCTGGCCCTACAACTTCATCAGGACCTTCAAAGACAAAAATAATTTATATATTTTATTGTTATAATTTAATATCAACATAAAACATAAGCCAATGTACTAAAGGCATCTATGAATATACCGTAACATTTTTTGTAAATAACAAAATTTGAATTTTGACAGATCTTTGATAAAGTATAAATATTTGCTATACGATTTAAAATGTAAAATTTTTGAAATATTCTTTAAACACATTACAAAATGAAATTAAGGGGAAAAATGAAGTAGCATTAATATCAGTCATTTGTTTGTACAGTAACTTGAACCTATGCATTAAAAAAAAAATTTACCGAGAGCCTTCTCTGAAGAAAATTTTTCGCAATGCGTAAACATAAAGAACCATAAGAAATTTTACTAGAATGTGTAGGACCAGCCCACAACTCAAGACGGTAATCAGAGAATACCTGCTTTCTTACTAAAACATAAGGTCACTTATTACCCTTTTGAAATACAACCAAATAAAATTTAATACTTTAAAAATATACACAATTTTGAAAATAGTAACTTAGGAAAATTACTTTCCTTATCATCTTGGATCTAAAATAGACAGCAAAGCATCAATTATGCCACCTTAATATAGAAACAAAAGTTTAATCCCTCAATTAGCTTATGTTTATCATTTGTCCAAAAATTAATGATACTTAGCTAGTTTCTTATTTTTCTCCCTTAGTACCACTAAATAATCAATACACCAATTCTCCTATTTCTTTATTCCATCAGTTTCTGAAAAGATAGTGATTACATCATTGCTAGGTCTCTTTTGTAACTCGCTAACAAATCTGTGACAACATGGATGGACCCAGAGAGCGTTATGCTAAGTGAAACAAGTCGGAGAGGGACAGATAACATATGATGTAACTTATAGGTGGAATTTACAAACAAACAAGCAAAAAAACCCAGACTCATAAATACAGAGAACAGGTTGGTGGTTGCCAGAGGCAGGGATGGGGGGTGGGAAAAACGGGTGAAGGTGGTCAAAAGGTACAAACTTCTACTTCTAAAATAAGTAAATTCTGGGATGTAATGTACAGCATGACGACTACAGTTAATAATACTATATTAAAAGTTGCTGAGAGTAGATCTTAAAAGTTCTCATCACCAAGAAAAAAATTTGCAACTATGTATGGTGATAGATGTTAACTAGACTTATAGTGATCATTTTGCAATGTATACATATGTCGAATTATGATGCTGTGCATCTGAAACTAATGTCATATCTCAATTAAAAAAGACTGAGTTATCTAAAATAATTACGAAATATGACAGAAATATGTTACCACATTTGATTTTTGAAAACATAGTCTTGAAATATTAAGGTAGCCAAAAAAACCCTGTTTTCTTTCTTAAGGACTTATAAAACTCCTGCAGCTTTATTAATCACAGACCAGACCATGGCTACTCATCGGTGATGGCGCTATACATCATCATCAGTTCCCAAGTACAACACGAAGCCAACGGCCAACGGTTTCTTCTTCACAGAAGAGTAGAGCCATCCAGTATGTGGGCCAATATATTCTTGCTGCTTCAGATGAGATCTAGGCTGCTAAGACGATGTAAAAATATGGTCCGAAACCAAAAGCCTTATTTAATTTTCTGGTTTAAATAAGTACTGCAGTTATTTATGCAGTGAGGTGTTAAAAGGTGAGAGGGGTGGTAATTATAGGACACCTTCACTTCCTAATATATATTTGGAGGATTTTTTATGAGAATGTGGTAATTATGTAATTTTAAAAGCATACATACACAATAAAGCTGTTAAAAATATAACTGAATATGTATCCTTATATATGGTTTGGTTGAAAGTAAAAATTAGATAAAAAATTTAATGGAAGGACACAAAGTTTTTCTTTAAGCCATGACAAAAATGTATCATAAATTTTTCCTATGAAAAAGAAAACTGACTTGCCCTCAAAGCTGCCATCATTAGTAATCAGAAGAGAGAGCTGAAGAGTCGTGTCAAGAAGTATCAGTTACTATCATAAAATACAGCCTTCCTAGAAACTGCGGGACTAGTTAGTGGTTAACATTTGATGAGAATCAAATCATATTCTGTTATATGTATATATAAGACATACACAAGACCCTTCTGTAAATGTTAAGTAACTTTCCCAAAGCAATGAAAATAATCACAAATCTAACTCTAAAACAAGGTCAATACCAAATGTTCTTTTCCTGGACTGCATAATGTTAGTTCTACTTACTGAAATACACTCTTCCAATAAATCTACTCTGCAGCTGAATTTAACTCTTCAGGCTTTCCACTCAATTTAAGAAACTATGGGAATGATTTAGTTCACTCTACCAGCTGGCAGAACTTTATTAGAAGTTAGCCATTCTATCCTGTTTTTTGGGTTCTTTGTAAGATTTTAAAAGTGCCTTTTCACTTTCCATGCTTTTATGCAGTAATATGACCCCTGTATTACTGAGTCCTTGCTAATGTAAATATCACTCAAGATGAGAGGTCTTGTGAAACAGCAAAATCATCAGGCTTAACACACATCACCTATGATATCATATTAACAAAATTAGTGGTAAAATATTTTTAAAAGTAAAAAAAAAATCAATTGTCTTTTTTTTATAACCATAGAATGTTTCCAGTGGTGTTTGCAGAGTCTAAAACCATGCCAGCCATAGCAGATGCTCAGGAAACAAAAACTGTGCTCAATGAATGACACAGCACCTTCAACATGAGCTACACAGGCGCTATCCTGTTAATCGTGAGACAGAACTGTCGAAATCCACAACCAGGCAATCTAATGCTGTAATGCTATTACTCTGTTAATAAGAACTTACATTTATGGAGTTCTGACTACATTCCAGGTACTGCGCTAAGTGCTTTACATATATTATTCTCAGACAGGCCCAATGACTGTCTCCATTTTAATAAGGGATATCCCCATTTTAGACAGAACAGTGACTGATTATTTGGTAAATGACTGGTTCTTCCTTGTCAGTTAGGTCTCTGCCCAAAGTAATGTCTAGAGAGGCCTTCTCTAATCACCCTACTTGAAAGTCCATCCAAACTTTCTACTTTCTATCCTTATACCTCACCATATTTTTACTTTTACAATGCTCCACGAACTAGAATTGTCTTGCCTACTTACCTATTTACCGTCTGTCTTCCCAACCACAAGGCAAGTCCCTTGAAGGCAGGGATCTTGTCTAACTTGTTCACTACGATATCCCTGGCACTTACCAGTGCCTGATGCACATTGAATGCTCAATAAATATTTACTGAATGACTCATTCAATAAATGACATAATGTAAATTACCCTCAAGTGCATTTACTAATTCTTTTTGTATAACGAAAATTAGTTGCCATATACATATTTAAAAAAAGAAATTATAAGATAGTAGTAATTAAAAGCATAGGCTCTGCAATCAGAATGACCAAACTTTGAATCCTGGCTCTTGTCACTGTATGATCTTGGACAAATTACTCAATCTAAACCTCGGTTTTCTCATCTATAAAAAGGGATAACATCACCTACTTAACAGAATGACTGTTAGGAAACATTATATAATTAAGTATGATTTTTGAAATAAAGACAGCAATTATTATGCTGGCTACTACAAAAATGCTAGTATAGAAAATAAATGTTGAGCTAATTAGAATATTATACTACCCACGAAAGTCCCAAGGAGAGGAAATACAAATAAGCATGAAAGAAAAAAAGTGGACTAAATTATGGTATCTCTTTATAAGTGAAATAAGGTGAGTGACCTTTTGATTCTATATCATGAATTCCAGTAAAACTGGCATTTTGAATAATGGGTCAACATTTAAATGGAGGTCAGCAAGAAATGAATTCCCTTCATTTAATTTGGGTTAGACATTGTCTTGGGATGCGAGTAATAGCAGTTTTTTTGGTCTAGAAAGAACCTGTTCTGTTACTAAACAATTTTTAAATTATACTTTGGGGATCCCTCAGCTGGTTCAACAGTGAAGATGCTGTCCCCCATCAATAGTCTTACTTTCCATAGTTAGCCTAAACTTATACCTCAAGTTCAGAGTATACTTTAGACCTTAACTGATCAGCACTAAATATGAGTGTGACGGCATGTACACGGTTTTATTTTAAATGCTAAGAATGAGAGTGGTAACAGGAGGAGGGAGAAGCTATAAAATCATTAATTCCATAAGACCAAAACTATCCTGAAGGAGAAAAAAATGTTTTCATACATGCTTAGGAGAAAGTAATAAATGGGAAACAAATATTCTATTTCATATGTGTGCTTAACGGTGATGTCTCCTCCCTGGCTCTGACTTTCACCCCCAGGCTACAGCTCCACCCCAGGCCCAGAGCTTCCAGCACTTACAGGATTTAGCTTCAGTTAGCTCCTTCCAGAAGCCCTTCCCTGACACTCCCAAGGCTGGGTGACATGTTCCTCCTCTGAACTACTATCACAGGACATCTAATACAGCATTTATCACACTGTAGTAGTTTAGTCGGTTTACTTTCTGATTCATTACTGCATTTCTAGTAGAACTGAAGGGGGCTAACCAGCAATGATTAAGGGACAAATGTGTTGCGTAATGACAGATTTGAATCTTAAATCTTTAACTATGCTTCCCCCAAAGTTTCAGAAAATGTCAGTTTAGGTTCAGAAAATTTTCAATAAAATATGGAAAAGAAAACTAAGAACTATATAAAGCATAAAATGTTTTATTATATACTTTGTGTTTTCCAGACTATTAAGTCTACTTTAGCTAATGGACATAAACCAATAAATGTATGTTTACAAACTGTATCAATAGTAAATGAGTTTCACCCCTCCCACTAAATATATACTGAATTACATATTTAAAGAAATATCATCCTGACATGGCACCAAATTCTTAGTCTACCTATAATCCTCAGTCTTGACCCTGATCCCAGGACACAGCACTAACACATAGCAGGCCTGCAATAAATGATTTGTTAATGAACCAAAAAAATTGTTAAAGCATGTGACTGATATCTTCTTATATTAATTTCATTACCTGCATACTCATAAAACCAAGCCAGGCACTTCTTGCTTGAAAAATGTTCCTCTCCACTTATTAGTCTAGCAGGGGGTTGGGATCTGCAATAGCTTAGAAAACACACAAATGCCTAAGAATTTTATCAAGTCTCAACTTTCAGTGAAAAGCTAAGTTCAATATGAACTACTTCAATTCAAAGTAAACAAAGTACTTTTTTTTTTTACAGCTGGTATTACAGGAAAAAATCAGAGTTGTTCAGTATTTGCAATTTGAAACAGTAGTGTATACGTAAAATTTTCTTGCTAACAAAACCCAAATGCTACTTTGCTCACTATCAAAATCCAAAAATATCACCTAAAATCATTTCCCCAGATTTCAAATGACCACATGGAAGTTCAACCTAATGGTCTCAAGACGACACTAGTAGTTGGGAAAGTATTAATCTTTATAGTGATTCTTCTGCTTTGTATGGAAATTGTATTTGTGTATAATATGCATGCATTTGAAAACAAAATCTTATAAAATATATTTTGATACTTAATGAGCCAATATTTTTTAAAAATCATATATTAACAGCTGTTTATTTATCATCTGCCAAACTTAAATAGGTATTTAAAGACAGAAGATGATTTAGGACCCAAGAGTATAATTAAATCCCACAGATTAAAAACAAAAGGTAACTGTAAATATGAAAATAATTGTACAAATAATTGGGCCAAAGCTATTTAATCCCAGAGCCTATCTCTTTCACAAATCACTAAAGGTTGGGAAGTTCATAAATGGTCTTTAGAATTTAATGAACTTCAAGGAGCTCAGAGAGTTACACCACCACAATGACCTAGAAAGGCTACAACTCTAGCTACTGAGTAATGTCATAAATAAGGGTACCATATTTAACATTTTAAGTTGATAGAGCAAAATATCACCGGAGTTTTAACAACACTGACTGCTTGGCTATTTTAATGTGCTTCATTTAAATAATTTTGATATGTTATGCACTTAAGACGTCTACAAGTTAGAGTAATAAAAAACTAACTTGCATGTTTCATAAAACTATGAGCTGGTGGAATGGCGCTGTCACATTCTAGTGTGTCACCAAGAGCTATAAGAAAACCTTATCATCTCTCACACTAATAGCCCCAAAATACCCTCAGCGAAAAAGTAAAAAATTCCGTCAGCTAGGAAGGGAAGAAAGATGCAGACCAAGTAAACTGGCTCCCTCACCTCCGAAGCAGCTCTCTGTAAGGAGGGCTGTCATTACCTGTCTAGAACGCTGACTACAGTCCTCTGTAAATGGCAGCATCCGAAGTTGTTCCATCAAGTGCCAACGGTGATACCGTCAGACACCCAACGAGATTTAGAAAAGAGCCACTTCTCACACCTAAATTGCAATGATTTCGTGCAGCACACACGTTGCTGGGATGCCTCCTGACACGCTACAGTGGGATCCAAGAGCTCTAATTATGGCTCTGCTCTGGCTTCTTTTTCTCCAAGAGGATACTGAGCAACCTAAGTCCCAATTTATTAATATCTATACCGAGAGCCAGCAGCATCTTGAATGCTAGAAAATAAAACCGCAAGCAGGGCCTTTCCAACTCTGCACGCAGGGACTTGGCGCAGGTGGACGCACTACCCTTCCAGGAGAGGGGCTTCCTGCTGGGATCTTCTGGCTTTGACCCCTCCAAAGACTCCATCTGGGGGCCAATTACAGCACAGGGAGCTTCGCTTCCTACCCCCGGCGGTTGTCAGGTCGACATTACCCGAGCTCCGCTCCCTTCCTCGCACGCTACAGAGGTTCTAGAAGTGACCCTTCCGCGGACCTGGACTCACTTGCAGGTGTGGACGAACGTCGGGGCGGGGACGAAGCGAGTAGGGGACCAGGGGCAAGGGGCGAGGGCGCAGCTGCCGTGCGCAGTCCCGTCTCCCCACCCCCCAGGGCACGCAGAGCCGAAGGTGAGGCGACTCCCGCAGCCCCTCCCGGGGCGCACACGCCGAGCACGAGGTGCAGTCGGGCGCAGAGCGTCGCGGGGTCCTGCGCCCAGCAGCCGCCCTTCTCGGGGGGGCTCGCCTCCCCAGCCCGAGCCCCGGAGCCCCGGAGCCCCGGCCCGCCTGCTGCTCCTCTCGCCGCCCAGCAAAGGAGGGAAGACGGAAGGGGGGGGGAGGTGATACCTGGAGATTTTACACTTTTTGAGGCCTCCGTCTTCCGCCACTGCCGCTGCCACCCCAGGGGATTTTCTCTTCTTCTTCACCGGCATCTTCCGCCCTCCCCGGCAGGGCGGCCAGAGGAGCCGGGGCAGGGGGTCGCTGTCCGCCGGAGCCGCCTCAGTGCTGGCAGCCGGCTCCCAGACACAGCAGCAAGCGGAGGAGCAGAGCCGCCAGCCCGCGGCAGAGCGGCCCAGCGCGGCCGCCGCCCGCGCCCGGATCTCCGCTCCGTCTCCTCTGCTCGCGGCCGGGGGCACTCCTCGCCGGTGGATACTGCGGCTCGCTCGCACCGGGAAGAGAGAACGCGGACAGCGCGGCACCTCCAACACTCACACACTCCGCGAGCGAGAGGCTCGCTCTGACCCGGATGCGGACCGCCCCGGGCCGGAAGTGACGCCAGCGCGGCGCTGGCCGCCGGCAGGGGCGTGGCCGTGCGTGGCCGTGCGTGGCCGGGCCCGACGCTGCGCGGGGACTGAGTGGGCCGGTGTGGCCGCGGAGCGGGCAGGGTCGGCCTTCGCCGGCCCAGCGGCCACCGTGGGTCGCCCGGGTGCCCCGGCCTTTCTCACGGAGCCTCCCCCGTCCCTCGTGCTGGGGGGAACCCCTAGTCCTCTGCGGCCCAGAGCGAGCCGCGGGGCACCTGCCGCGCGGGGCTGCCCGCCGCTCCGGGCGCGGCCTGGAGCCCCGGCTGTCGCTCTCCCGGCTTCCGCCGCCCTCGCCGTCCAGGTGAGGGGCACCCGCTGGCGGCCGACCTGGCGAGGAGCCCCCCCCCCACCGCCGCGGCGGCGGAGCGCCTGCTCCTAAAGGTCACTGCCGGCGGGGGTGCACCCCGCTGCGCGGCTGGGTCGCGGACGACTCGGGGTCCCGACGTTCAGCCCCGGGGGCGCGGCTCCGGAGGCCCCGCCCGCTCGCCGGCGCGGGACGTGCCGTGGCCTTAGTGCCGGGGGGACGGCCCCGCGCCGCGCGCGTCCGTGCCGCCGGCCCGCAGTCGGCTCGCTTTGCGCGCAGCGCGGCTTTTCCTGTGGAGCTCGCACAGAGTGGTCGTACAGCAGTGTGCTGTCCTGTCAGCCTCGCGTCTTCGCGCTCCGTCCGCGTTGTCCCGAACGCTAGGGTTTCTCCGTATTTTTTTGGCGGAGCAGTGCTCTGTTGTGATAGACACGGATGTGTCGCCCACAGCTTCGTTGCCCGCTCACGGGTTGGTGGGCGTTTGGGTCGTTTCCATGTCCGGGCCGCGGGGGTGAAGAGCTTTCTGAGCCGGTGTCTGGCCCCTTTGGACGCGGAGCTGACCCTCGGACGGCGCGGGCTGGAGCGGGCTGGAGCTGGCTGGCCCGCTGACGCGCTCTAAGTGTGCTTTCCTTCGGTTTTCTTCGTAACTTGTTCTTTTCTCGAGCTGACTTGGTTGTGAATACAGTGTTAATACATATGACCTGTGAAATCCGTGTTCGTCGACCGTTCGTGGGAGGGGCGGGGTCGTTAGTAGGCTGCTGGCAGTAATGTTTCTGGGGAGTCCGAAGTTACAGAGAGATTTTCAACTAAGCGCGAGTGTTGGTGTTTCTAAGGCCCATGTTGTTGAAGGGTCACCTGTATTCCCACAAGTGCAGTTGTTTTATTTTTTAATTTCTTAAGGATCCTCTGTAGTCTTTTCCCGAGCGACCGCACCAGTCTGCATTCCCACAACAGTGCACGAGGGTGCCCTTCATCCATGCACTTGCTGTCTCATCTTTGTGACAAAGGCCATTCTAACAGACATGGGGTAGTAACTCATTGTGGTTTTAATAATGCATGCCCGTAATGCTTAGTGATATAAAACATCTTTTCATGTACCTGTTGGCCTTTTATATATGTTCTTTGGAGAAGTGTCTATTCAGTTCTTTGCCCATTTTTTAATTGGGTTATTTGTTTCCATGCTGTTTGTTGAGTTGTGTGAGTTCTTTATGTTTTGGATATTAACCCCTTATCAGGCATATGGTTTGCAGTTTTTATCCCCATTCCATAGATTGTCTTTTCACTTTATTTTGCTATGCACAAGCTTTTTAGTGTGATGTAGTCCCACTTATTTTTTATTTTGTTGCTTATGCTTTCAGTGTTACAGCCAAAAATCATCATGAAGACCATGTCAAGGAGTTTTATTCCTGTTTTCCTCTAGGAATTTCATGACTTCAGGTCTTACGTTTAAGTCGTTAATCAATTCTGAGTTAATTTTTTGAGTGGTGTACGATCAGGGTCCAGTTTCATTCTTTTCCATGTGAATATCCAGTTATCCCAGCACCATTTATTGAAGAGACTGTCTTTTCTCCATTGAGTGTTCTTTAAAGAAGAAGAAGAAGAACTCCTATAACTGCTTCTTGTAGACCTAAGGAAGAGGAGCCCACCACACCTGGACATTTGACTGGATAGGATCTCACTTATGTCTATGGAATTCTCTGGGGGGAAGAAAATGGAAGACCGTATGGTATTCACTCATTAAGTTTATTACTCACACAGTACTTAATGATCACTTAAAATAAACCAGGAACTGTGCTGGGTTTAGGGATATAGAAAACAGGCGTGACTCCTTTATTCATGGATCTTACAGTCCGGGGGAGGATACATGGGGCACACTTGCGTTTAAGCGAATTTTCGGAACACAGAATAGGGCCAATAATCTATGCTTGTCGGTGATATTAAAGAGATGATTTCCAGGGTCATGCAGACCGTTTTCTTCACTGTCTTCTTTGATCAGTACCTACTGTCACCACCGTACCTCTATGGTCAACGTGGACCATTCCAGTTACTCACAGAAGGGGCATCACTGCCCACGAGCAGTACATAAGCATCGAGTTAGGTGGTTTTAATCTTTTCTGTTGCTAACACATGGACAATACATTAGTTTCCATCAAGAAGGCACCTACCATAGAGAAGTAAAGTATGACACAGTACTCTGGTTCTTTTTGTGTGGAATTTTAATGAGAATAATGAGAAGGAAGGGGAGCCATGAAGTATTTACCTTAAACAGAAACTCATGTGTTCTGGTTTCAAATCCAAAGACACCTAATGACTTTAGGTAAGACATAAATTCCTTTATCCTTCATTTTATCCTACTGTTACATAGAAGGATATAGAAAAAAAACAACTAAATATCCATCTAACACAGCAGTGGACGTCTATTCATACCAGACAGGGCAGTAAGCAAAAGGACTGAGCCAGAGCTCTGCCATCTACTCAACATCTTGATTACACACGCATCCCTTATCTTTTGAAGGTTATAGGATGAAGTGATGAAAAAGATATTTTAAAATATTGCATCTGAATCAAGGCAGCCAAAAATGGTCCCTTAAAATGTGTTAATTTATATATTCTGTACACAGTTTATTTTTTCTTAACACCTCTTTAAAATAGGGCATTGGCACTTGCCAGAAAAAGAAGCAGCACAAAAATTAAACGATTTATGGGATGCCACATAGAATTTTGGTCCCGGATCTACATAAATATTCCTTTCCATACATTTATGTTCAAAACAACCTTGCAGGCCAACATTTTATGAAATATCTCCATACACATAAAACAGAGAAAACTTTTTTTAAAGATTTTATTTATTTATTTGACAGAGAGTGAGACAGCGAGAGAGGGAACACAAGCAGGGGGAGAGGGAGAAGCAGGCTTCCCGCTGAGCAGGGAGCCCGATGTGGGACTCGATCCCAGGACCCTGGGATCATGACCTGAGCCGAAGGCAGTTGCTTAACCAACTGAGCCACACAGGCGCCCCAAACAGAAAACTCTTAAGGGAACAATAGAAATGAGATGCTAGACCATGACTCTTCCACACAAGCCCACAATGCCCCTAGTGTCGGAGAGCGGCCTGGCAGTGCAGAAGTAGGCAACGCGCGTGTGTCCTACATTCTAGAGCACATCACCTGCAGCCCGACTGTGGCTGTGGTTCACTTTGGGACCCCAGCACGGAGTAGTCACCATCTGGGGCACTGCCTCCCGTTGCGGAGGGAACAGAAAACAGGAATCCCGTGCTGGCTGTTCAAGGTCCTGCTCTGGAGTGACACACACCACTTGTGTGTAAGTCCTGTGGCTACACCTGGCGTTTATCAAGACCTGAATGTATAATCCTGCAGAGAGAGGCGCCAAATAAAAATACAGTCTACAACAATATGGGCTTGGAATGAGATTTTAGTCAGGATCCAGGGAAGAATGAGTTTCCCTAGTTTTGAAGGGGCAGTAGAGAAAAGCAAATCTCCAGCCTCACAGAGACCCCCTCCAAGTCTGAGCCTTCTCCAGCTCTGGAACTCCATTCCTAGCCAAGATGACCCTCAACTGTCACAGCATATTTTTAAAGTAAAAAACCCAAATCAACTGTTCTTTGCATTTCCGATTTTATAGTCCTTAATTCTCCTTGAGGCAATGAGAATGACATGGACTATATATATATGGTCATGAGCAAGAATGTGCAGAGAAGAAAAGCACACAAAAATTTTTTTCACAATATTTTCTCTCCACAGGCTAAAAAACACAGGCAATTCTCAGACAACCTTCAGTGAGTTCTTCGACATTCCATCTGTAGCCCAGGCTTCTGTCTGCACAGGTTCTGGGTAGAACCCACAAGCAGGCCCAGCTACATAACCTGTGGGGCCCAGAGCAACATGAAAATGTGGAGGCCCTTGTTCAAAACTCCCTGAATGCTCCGTGAGAGCCGACCACTGAACCCTTCCAAGCACAAGGCTGTGTGCAAGCCACCACAGGGACCACGCGTCCAGGAAGCCAGCACTGTGCACACCTGAGAAGCAAGTCAGGGCATCCAGTGGAGCTCAAAGTCTGCACATTGTGGCGTGCCCCATGCTCACGACAAGTCATTCTCTCCTATCCCGGAGACACAGCAAGGTCTTCCCACTGTCTTAGGCAGTCGGGAATCGCCACCACAGTCTCCTGCACCAGGCTTCGCTCTTGATCTCTCAATCAGCCAGGTTCAAACAACTTTGGAGAGAAGTCTATCATCTGGGGAATACTGAAGCCACAACACGGAAGAGGATGCCTGAGCCGTCATATAGAAGACTGCCTGCCAAATATCACAGTCAACTGTCAAATGAAGGATAAATACAATTCTGTTACGTTAAGCCAATTGCCATACCTTGAGTGTGTGTGTCAGGACAGGGCAATGTACAGTAACATACCACACCAAAATCTCATTATCTTATAACACAAATGTATTTCTTGTTTATGATATACCATCAAGATCACTATACTCGTCATAGCTAGCTCCTCAGGGAGCTAGGCTGATCAAACCCCCATCTTGACTTACACCTCCATGATCACCACAACACTGGAAAAGAACCATGGTAAATTATACACTGGCTTTTACGGTTTCTGTGCATATGTAATATATCACTTCTTACGCTTCAGAGGATAGCAAGTCAAATGGTCATGCCCATCTTCAAAGACAGCAAAGGCCATATTGTTGGGTCCAACGTGTAAAGTTGTCAGCAGAGGAGATGACTATTAAACTTAGTCCAAAGCCCCCTCAACATCTTTGCTTTTCTAAGCTTTGCTGGAATACATTATACCAGAAGTAATTTGCAACGTGTTGTCTGTTTAACTGTGGACCTATGTAATGCTTTTATCCATGTTTAAAAAGGAAGGAATTTGATCAAAGGCAAACCATCTCATGTAATTAGCCAAGGAAAAAGCTTTCAGGACTTTCAAATGTTAACTGTTTTTCTCATCTAGGAAATGCTATAAAGCTCAAATTAGATAGGAATGACTTCTACATTTTTTTGTTTTAAACACCTAAGAGATGCTTGTCAGGTATGTATATTGCCATATTCTTAATGCTTTGAGTGACGACATCCAATTCTGCACCTGTACCCTCTGGTACTTCTTTTTAACCTTTCTGGAATCCATTTTCTAAAAAATAAAGACATTTTCAGATCTGGAAAAAAAAAAAAGTGAGTAAGTCCAACTATGTGCCAAGAATGGGGAAATCCAGACATATTTGGCAAATGAGAGCAAGGACTCCCATGTGAATACAGATGTTGGTGCTTGGAAGAAGGATGCTGCCATATAGAAACTCAAAATTTGTACAGAACAAGTAGGCAGCAGACAGCAAAGAAGCAGATTGGCAGGCTGGCGAGCTGGAGAGCCCTAGTGCACCTTGGTAACACATCTAGTAAAACTGTTCCCAGTGAGAAGTAGAAGGTAGACCATGAGCCTACTGAGACCCCAACTCTTTGAGAAGTAGATGGAGGCAGAGTGATATGTGCTGGATACAGTTATCTACCTTTAGCAAGATCTTATAACAGAGGGCAGCTCAGATGAGAACTGGCTGGTGTTCTGGAAGATGTAGAGGGTACTAAGGAATTCTACAGATCAAGGTCCTTTTAAAGTTAGAAAAGCTGACTGCTCCTAGACCCTAGGTCTAGGTAATAACTTTTCCTAAAAGTTTTAAGGCCCTAAAAGGTCTCTCAGTTCAAAAAAAGTGATACAACCTTTCTGCAGGGATCAGATTAAGGGTTTTTAACCTTGCCATCCAAACTTACTGTTTCAGACAGCTTTCAGATAGCCATCATTCACTGAGAGAGAGGGGCATGTACATGAGTGAGCAGAGATGAATCATTCTTGAGAATTATATATGGGAAAGAGCTGTGGGATTTACAATACAGGAACTAGAAGCACATATCAGAGAGCCAAGTTTTTAAGGTAATTATATTGTTAAAGAAACCATACAACCCGATTAAAAAAAGACTTTGAGCCTTAAAAAAAGCAAGCTCTCAGGGTGTCCCCAGCAGGAAGCCCAGATAAGCTATCTTTCTGGTTTACACGTTGCTGGACCATGAGGAGCCACATTTGAACCTGAAGGCAAGGACTGCATCACACGGAGATCTTAAATCCCTCTCCTTTCTCTAATAAAGGACTGCCCCAAATGTGCATTCATTGACTTCACGGCCCCGTTCCAGGCAAGAACATGAGACACATGACGGGAGTAACTTCCATTAGTTTCAGGGAATAAGGGTCTTAATTTCACATTTCATATTTGTTAGGTATCTTTAGGGACTAAAGGTGCCAAGGTGAAAAGATATGTTAAAAACTTGGTCTCTTTTCCTTTAAATCTGTCCTGAGCTACCCTCTTGAGTAAGTTGATGCTACCAAATTTTTGATGCTCTATTCTCGTAGCAACAGGCTGTGATGTCAGAGGGTTATTTTATCACAGCAGTCATCCAAAAAAAGATGCTGGGCTGTGAAGCAGAAAGCTGTGGCTTAATTGCATGTTACTCAACTATCACTTCACATAAATAAAAATGGAAATAGAAAATAAAAGACTCATACTAACAGTTTATGTGGACATTTTTATTAACAGTTGCCATGGTATGAAGAAGTTTTCCTTTTAGGACTTTATTATCAGTGGTTATGTATTTTTAAAAATAATATTACAGGGCATCCAGTTACAAGTCTCAGCAAGACTATTTCCTGCAAATAAAGGTAAGCTAGGTCAGGCACACAGGAAAGAAAGCCGCATCAAAGCATTTAAAAGAACAATCAGCATCATAGAGGAAAATACTACCTATTACTATGTTTGGAATTTTTTTTATAGTAAGAACCTTAAAACAGTGGTTTCACTAGCAGAGTTGATCACACTGAAAGGCAAAATTAAAAGCACTAGCTTTGTTTATCAGACAAATGATCATCCCTTAACTTGGTTGGTGTAGGGAAGACAGCACTCTGTATAGCCACCAAAACTCATGTGGCCACGTAAATTCGTGGAGTGGCCTCCGTGTGAGACAGGGTGGGTGCGTCTGGAGGGGCTCAATTAGGCCACAGCAACAAAGAAGCCGAGAGCTCAGTCGTTGAAGACCTGTGTTTGCTTGCTCACACTGCACGCTGGTCAGGGTCAGCTGGGGGCTCTGTTCTTCGTCATTAAGGGCAGCCGCTATCGAGAACTGTGCTCATTACTACTACGGTGGAACAAGGAAACAAGGCAGGTGATTTTGTGTAGCCCAAGCAGTACTCTCTCCTAACTGGGAAGACGTCTGGAAGGTGTGCTCGTCATTAGGACTGCTCTCAAACTTCTGCTCTCTCTCCTTTCACGCACAAGGCCCAGCTGCGCTTACCTGACCCCTGCCGTTAGATGTGACCCTGTGACTTGCTTGGCTAATACAATGTGAATGGAAGTGACAGGCAGAAGCTTCCAGAGCCCATGAGTGCTCTGCCACATGGTTTCTTCACCAAGATGTTTGTCAATTAAACCCGTATATAAGCAAATACAAACCCAAGCTCAATAAATACAATTTTTACCAAGAAGTATAAAAACATCCATACTTCAAAAAAAAAATTCTCCCCTGGCGCCTGGCTGGCTCATTCAGTTAAACATCTGTCTTTGGCTCAGGTCATGATCCCAGAGTCCTGGGGTCCAGTCCCGCATCTGGGCTCCCAACTCAGTGGGGAGTCTGCTTCTCTGTCTTCCTTTGCCCCTCCACCCCCTGTTCGTATTCTCTCTCTCTCTCCCTCTCAAATAAATAAAATCTTTAAAGAAAATAAATTCTCCCAAGACTGGTGTTCTTTTCATCTTTAAAGAGAATAGGTTTAGGGTACTGTCTCTGACATACCTCCCATAATTCTTGCCATTAATATTATGTTTAAAGTGAAAAACACCAGGATTCAAATAAATAGTATTTAAAATTTGATAGAAAATTCAAATAATGTCTTTTTTTTTTTTAAATAATGAAACACGGGTATTACCTGCAAGGAACTCCACACTTTTTGCTCTCCTCTAATGTCTGTTTCTGGTTCTCTTTGTGGGAGTGGAGACTGGGGAAAATCATACCCACATTATCACATTTCTGGCCTCTTCTCCCACCTCCTCTACTCTGCCCAGGATTCATGGGTGGCAAGAGGGGCACTGAAGTGCAGACCGAAGAATTATCTTCGGCTGTGTGTTACAAACCGACAAACACTAACTTCCCCGTTACATAGCTCCTTCCTCTCTCCCTATAATTTTCAGTGCAATTGACTGCAGAAGGACTGGCTCCCTGTGTGCCAGGAGTAATGGTTAGCGACCATTCACTACTTATGAACAGTCAGAAGAAATAGAGTTCCTTTTGTCCTATTGGCGTAAATATATGTAAGTATTAAATGTCCCATTAGGATGTATCTTTCATTGTGCTGGTGACTGAAATCTGTAAATGCCACGCTTTGGCAAGTCTGAAGAAGGGGTTCTGAAAACACCTGTCATGCACAGCACCCCCCTGTCTAAGAAGAGTAACTAATAGATTACTGCTTTACTATGAAAAATTCTGTAACAGTCCTGTGGCATTTTTCCCTTAAACGGAGTCAGTGTAAGGAGTATATTTAATAAGGGGAGCAATTTTTATAACCAACATGATAATGTAATTTGCCCAATCTTGGTCAAACATAATGGATCGAACAGAACAAACTTTTTTCCTCTAGTCACTTTCACAGAACAGACGCAGATCTGTTAGAGATCACCTGGAACAGTGGATCCCTGCGGACACTGAAGCCCTTTTCAGAGGTTTGGGAGGTCACAGTATTTTCACGGGCTAAGACATTTTCACCGATCATGCAAATGCACTGGCGTCTGTGAAAGGCAGAATTCTCAACTGGTGCAAGGTTTCCACATGCCGTGTAACCCCCTAACCTTGAGCGGGGGTGACACCTGTGAACAGGGAGAGAGGAAGGAGCTATGTATGCAGGGAAGTTAGTGTTTGTCGGTCTATCACTCCCATACTGAATTTACCACCCAGTTGACTTAATAAAGAAGGCTATCCACTGGGCCTGGTCGAATCAGGTGAACCCGGAGAGGGAATAGGGCCTTTCCTGCTGCAAGAGGTTGGAGACCCAAGGTTGAACTGGTGTGTGGGGGAGTGCACTGCTGGTGCTGCAATAGAGAGGTGAGGAACGTGGGGGCCTTGACCTGCTCAAGGTCACCGCAGTTGAAGCCTGCAGAGAAATGGGGACTGCAGTCTTGTACCTGCAAGGAATTTAATTCTGCGTCCACGATAGGAGCTGGGAAGAGGAGCCTAAGCTCCCGATGACTCAGCCCGGCCAGCATCTTGATCTAAGTCAAGGCCCTTGGCGGACAACCCGGCATGCGGTTTCCCATGACTGACGGGCAGGACCTCACGCTGATAGTGGGGTGTCTCTTTCAGCCATTAAGTTTGTAGAACTCTGTGATGAACCCTAGCACAGATCCAGGCCAGGGCACAACACTGTTCCAGTGCTCACACGTTCTTTACCTCCGTGTGCGCACAGGACAGTGTCCTTCATAAAGGAGTAGATATTATCGACTTTCCCAAATCCCAGAGCTTGAGAGCAAGTCATTTCACCATTCTGAGGGATGCAATGCAAGGCGCACAAAGCACTTGGGCGGCATGCGGAGGCACGATGGCTGCCTTCCAGGAAAGACCCGTGTGACTGGAGTCGTGGTCTAAACTAGCAGCTTGTTTCATACAAGACCACGTTCACCTGGAAGAAGGACAAAAACTATGATTATGCAGACATGGGATATGTGGCAGACATTTTTCTCAAAAATGAATGAAATAAGGCTATCATTTCAGGGAAAACAACTGACATTCTTTGTTGCCAAACTTGTATGCAAGAATTAGAATTTTGGAAAAATTAAATTCTCTGATGTAAGCTTGACAACCTCTTCAGACATAAAGACTTATGAGATCAGTGGTATACTGATGAATGTGATTTTTAAAATATTGCATAATGAAATGTAGCCACATTTTCCAGTATTTTCCAAAGGACCAATGCGTGATGTTAGGAAACTGTGCGTGGGTCAAAGATCCATTCAGTATGCAAGATAAACAATGGTTTTTAATGTAGCTGAGTATGAAATGTTGAATCACTCATATGGTTCCAGATTCCAAACTGCAACTAGCCTTTAAGAAACTACCACTTAACGGGCGCCTGGGTGGCTCAGATGGTTAAGCGTCTGCCTTCAGCTCAGGTCATGATCTCAGGGTCCTGGGATTGAGTCCCGCATCGGGCTCCCTGCTCCTTGGGAGCCTGCTTCTCCCTCTGCCTGTCTCTCTCTCTCTCTCTCTCTGTCTCTCATGAATAAATAAAAAAAAAAAAAAAAGAAACTACCACTTAAGGAATTTTAGTAACAATGAGTAATATTCACAATGATTTGAAAAGGCTGTTAAAGTTCTTTCCCATTTTCTAACTACACGTCTATGTGAGGCCAGGTTTTTCCAGGTACTTCAGTGGGTCAACTTATTGCAAGAGATAGGATGAAGAATGTAAAACGTCAGTCTTCTGACCAAATTTATGTTTGTGTTGGGAATTATAATTATTTTTAAAAAATATTTATTTTGAGAGGGAATGAGTGCAAGGGGGGAGGGGCAGAGGGGAAAGGAGAGGGACAAGAGTACTATGTGCTGAGCTTTGGAGCCAGACATGGGGCTCAATCTCATGACCCCGAGATCAAGACCTGAGTAGAAACCAAGAGTCAACGCTTAGCTGACTGAGCCACCTAGGAGCCTAGGAATTATTAAATATCTTTATAAAAACATGTCACTTAGTAAGTCATGGACTTATCATTTTTAAATAGATGAATAAATATGTTTTAAAAAAATCTCATGACTATTACAGTAAATATTGATAGAAATAATGCACAAAAAAATCTTTTTGGAATCTTCAATAATGTTTTAAAGCATAAAGAAGACCTGACACCAAAATGTTTGAGATATGCCGGTATAGATCAAAATCAGGAAAGCTTGGCTCAGAAAGGTTTTGTCCCTTGTTCTCCAGCTTACAATTCCTGTTTTCATGCCACCTGCTAACCAACTACTAAGCCAACATCCTACATTAAATTAAGAAACAAAACAAAACAAACAGCCACCCTACTGCTGGTAACAATTACTCTATTGGTTAGACTGGCTTAACTTACTATAAAAAACAGACCCACATACACATGCTGTAAAATGGCCCAAACACAATAAAGGTTATTTCTTGCTTATTTAACAGCTGCTAGCCCTGCTCCACACTGAGTCGGGAGCCCTGTGTCCTAGACATTTATGGTTGTCATCTCTTCTTGTTTTGTATCCAGCTGGCAAAAGATGAAGGCACACTCACTTCTTTCAAACCCTGTCTTCTAAGTGGCACCCATTACTTCTGCTTACATCCTACTGGGGAGAATGAGTTAATGGCCACACCTGGAGAGTAGCCACTGGGATACTGGTGGATGTCTGGCTGTCTACCACTGTGATACAGTGCCTAGAGATCAGTTTGCAGTTGGGTTTGGATATCAATCTTGGTTCTACAACTAGTTATCTCTGTGGCTCTGTATAAGTTAGTTATATCTGAGATTCCTTCTGATTTACTGAAGCTTCGTGAATAGAGACCTCATCTGTCTTCTTTCCACTCTATGCCTAATTTTAGGTACCCAGCAGTGACATACAAAATTCCTACCCTCATTGAATTTATGTGTCAATTGGAGTTTCTATGTTTCTTAATGTCTGGGTTAAACTACATTCGAACACTCAAATGTCCTATCTTGAGGAAGTCCAAAGCCCACCTAAGGTTCCTAAAAATTCCTGGGAAGGTAATATTCACACGATCTCATCTGCTCCCAGACTCGTGTTCCTACCTGTGCTGCCTTCATGCTTATCACATTGTTGTGGATGCTAAATACAACCATCTCACACATTTCCACCAAAACAACTCACCTAGACCAAGCATTTGTGAGTATAGGTGGCTTTCCTGAAGACTTTGTGAAGGGTCATAATGCCCACTGCAGAGCAAAAATCTCTGTATCCATATTTAGCCATCTTTGTTTTCAGAATCCATTTTGGCTATCCAGTCATCTTGGGTTCCTGTTTGGATTTTTTCCCATCCAGTGGCCAGCATCCCAATTCATGCACTCCTCTCTCCCACTTCGTGGATTATTTCATGAGAATTTAAATTCATTTCCCTTTACAATTCACAGCGGTTCCGCTTTCTTTAGTTCTCACCCCCAAATCTTACTCAAGATGCTCAGCAGATAAAAAGACCCTCTTTCCACTGATAAAAGAATATAGTTTTACGAGGAAGTTGTGGTTACTGAATACAAATTAAAAAAAAATCTAGGGGCGCCTGGGTGGCTCAGTTGGTTAAGCGCCTGCCTTCGGCTCAGGTCATGATCCCAGGATCCTGGGATAGAGCCCCACGTCCGGCTCCCTGCTCAGTGGAGAGCCTGCTTCTCCCTCTCTCTCTGCCTGCCTCTCTGCTTACTTGTGCTCTCTCTCTCTGTGTCAAATAAATAAATAAAATCTTAAAAAAAAAAAATCTATGTTTGAGTTCCTTAGTATGAAGGCTCAAACCAGAGGCAAGATGACGCCTGACTAGACTACAAAATCCTTTAAGGGCAGGGCCTATGTCTCCAGGGCCTGGTCCATTACTGGGCACACAGCAGCATGCAGCACATTTCAGATGATTTTTGAATTCATAATATCAGAGTGAATGACCAGCAGTTCAGTAGTTTACGGTGATGCCACGGCGAAGAAAATGAAAGAGCCCGATTTTACTCCTGTATTTCTTTGTTATTGGGTATTGGGTTGTGCTTGTTATAAAACAAGTTAACAGGTATCACTGTACGTTTTGGTTATTTCACAAATGTGGCTGCGTGTTCGGGTAATGGTCGTGATGAAAAACGAGTGGTTGCATTTTTTTCTGAACAAGGGAAAGGGATTGGCGGGAAATGAAGCCCCACAGAAAGGAGCGGGGGAAGACGGAGCCAGAGAATTAACAGTGTGCTCAACTCCTGCTCTTTAGCAGCCTCTGCAAAGAGCCATCTCTTGAAGTCCGCGCGGCAACCTGGCCGGCACCGGCCCATTTCGCAGATGGGGAGCCCGGCGCCGCCGGCTGCAGGTGCAGCGGGAGCCCCAGGGCCCAGCCCTCCGGACTCCGGGGCACGCGGCTCCACTGCCTGTATCGCTTCCAACAAGCCGCTACGGGAAATCCGCAGAAAGAATAAACGGCAGGCTTTGCGACCTGACACACACCTGCCCGAATCCCTTAGGACCGACCGCGGCACCGGGAGCAGCTCCCCGGCTTCACTGCGTTCGCCGGCCTCCGAGGACTGTGCGTGCGCGTGCCCGAGCGCTAACGTCCACGGCGTGCGCGCGGCCGCGCCGACGTCGGCCTCCGTCGCCATAGCGACCGGCCCTGGCAACCGCGAAGGCTTGCGGGCCGGCCGGCGGGCTGCGCGTGTGGGCGGAGGTGGGCTCCGGCGTCGGCGGCGGCGGCGGACCGCTGTCTTCCTCCGTCCTGGCCGCCGCCATGGCGGGCGGCAGCGGCGACGTGCGGAAGGTCTTCCTCTTCACCACGACCCAGAATTACTTCGGACTGGTGTCGGAGCCCTGGGACCAGCCGCTGACGTACAGCTGCCCTGAAATCAACAACTT
>NC_138379.1:93995912-94049696 GCF_054177405.1 Leptonychotes weddellii | reverse complement strand
GACCCCCCCAGGCCTCCCCGCGGGGGACCACCCCCCGGAGCGGGCCCTGCCCGGCTCCCCTCAGGGACCCCCTCAGTCACCTGTCAGCCTCCCCCAGGGGACCCCCCCCAGCGGGCCCCACCCGGTCCTCCCCTCCTCCTGTCCTCCTCTTCGGGGGTCCTTCCCCCTCGGGCCTCCTCCGTAGCCGGTCCTCCCTCATCCCCCAGCCCCCCCCCGGGTGTGGGCCCCCTCCCCCGGGTACACCCCCCGCTGTGCTGATCTGCACCCGCGCACCTGAGCAGAGCACTTCTGTGCTCTCCTCGTTTTGCATCGCCCTTAAACACTACAACTAAAAAGAAGACCTCTATCTTACTTACCAAACAAGTTTTTCTCCTCCCTCTTTTTTGGGGTATGCGCTGAGCTTAAATGGACTCGAGGGGAAGGTTGGTTAGGAATTCAGATCTTTTAGGAAATGCTGGAGTACAGAGTTCGAGTCCTTCTGGAGGGGCAGTATGTGATTGACTCAGCGACGCTCGGCGCTGCTGCCTGCACCCGCCGGATTGTTGAGAAACGGTTCCGTTTCCAGCCCGGCTGCGGAGGGAACCCTGAGGGTGATCCACGGAAGGACGGCCTCAGGCATTGCAGGGTTCAGTACACGCAGGAAAGACCAACTCTAAAACCTCTGCCTCTTCTGTTGGCCGGTGTCCGGACGTCCAACAGAGTCTTCACGCACAGCAAACCTTGGGTGCATTTTTGTTCCATGATTGAGTCATTCACCCCATTCAGTAGGAATCTAGTCTTGGCTGTAATTTGATTCTCTTCAGTAAACTTTGATTTTGAGCTCAGCACATGCAGGGCACTTTGCTAGGCTCCATGCGTTTCGAAGACACTCTGTCAGGGCTGCTATACGCCCCTTACGCGCATGGGCTCATTCATCATTCCCCGCACCGCTGTAGAGAGGGATTGTCTTTATTTCCATTTTATGACAAAAGGAAGTAAGGCACAAAGGTCCCATCCCAAGTGGTAACCACTCCACTGCTCTAACTGTGGTAGGATTCAGAATGGGGTCTCTGCCTCTGCCTTCCAGAGCCGCCTCCGGTGGCCTGAGGTGACCTACACCACTCAACAAACTACAAAATCAAGGTACACTTGTAAATGCTGCTGCAAGTTTAAACAGAGTGTAGTCCAGGGAACACAGGATGAGGAAGGGTTTGGATTGCTGAAAATGTATCTTGGGTTGGGTACTGAAAATGGAAGTGCTAACTTTTTTTTTTGACAGAGCACGAGAACAGGGTAGAGGGCAGAGGGAGCCGGAGACTCCCCACTGAGGAGGGATCCCAGTGTGGGGCTCAGTCCCAGAACCCTGAGATCATCACTTGAGCCAAAGGCAGATGCTTAACCGGCTGAGCCACCTGACTTAACCGATGCTTCAGGTGTCCTGAAGCAACAACTCTTTCAAGTTAATGCTGTTGGTACTAGAGCCCAGCAACATATTATATATTTAGTCATATACCACACTACAGACTTGCAGTTAGGCTTGGAATGTTTTGTTGTGTCTTACGTTGTACTGTGGATGTCTGACAGTCAACATGATTCAGTAAGTTAATAAATATTGAGTACTTACGATGGGCCTGGCCCTGTACAGGGTGCTTGGAATCAAGCCATGAATATGGCAGAAATTGTCTTCAAGGAATAGCATTTGAGTGCACAGAGATTGGCTACACATGTGCATGCAGATACATAAATGTAACATAATTTTGGGCATTGATAAGTGCGGTTAAGATCCAAATAGAAGGGTGTCTGGGTGGCTCAGTCTGTTGGGTGACTGACTTCGGCTCAGGTCATGATCCCAGGGTCCTGGGATCAAGTCCTGCATCGGGCTCCCTGCTCAGTAGGGAGTCTGCCTCTCCCTCTGCTGCTCCCCCTGCTTGTGCTCTCTCTCTCTTAAATAAAAATCTTAAAAAAAAAAAAATCAAAATAGAGTAATGTTAAAGTACTGATGGGGGTGGGTTGGGGAAGTGCATTAAAATGGAGGGGGAGGGGCTACCTGTCTGGATTAGTGAGCTTTGAAGTGAGATTTGGTTGATGAGCTGTAGGCAGACAAGATTTAGAGGAAGAGTGTTCTAAGCGGAAGATAAGTACCAAGGCCCTGAGCTGGTCTCACCTAGATTTCAAGGGCCAGGCAAAAAAAATTCAGTGATTGCAGAAGTTTAATGGATGACTGGAGAGCATGGAAGATGACAACATGGGCTGATCATTTAGAACCTTGGACACCATTTAGGTTGAAACAGAAAGTCCATTGGTAATCTTAAACAAGACAGATGCGATCTGGTTTATGCTTTAGGAAAGAGGTTGGCAAACTTTTTCTGTGATGAGCCAGATAATACATATTTTAGGCTTTGTAGGCGGTAAGGTCTCTGTTGAAGTTACAGCTCTGCTGTTGTATTATGGAAGCAGTCCTACATAATGTTTAAATGAATATGACTGTGTTCTAATAAAACTTTATTTATGGGCACTGATAATTGAATTTCTTGTAATTTTTATTTGTCATGAAATGTTGTTGTTTTGATTTTTTTTTTAAGACTTTATTTTTAAGTAATCTCTACACCCAATGTGGGGTTCGAACCCACAACCCCCAGATCAAGAATAGCAAGCTCTCTCAACTGAGCCAGCCAGGCGCCCCTCTTCATTTTTTAAAAACCTAGCTTGTGGGCTGTACAAAAACAGGCAGCAGGTTGTGGTAGGCTGATGCCTGATGGATCCCAGTAGGTGGTAGAGTTATTTTACAGCCTCAAAAAATAAAATCTTTGTACTCTGAATTAATAGCTATCAAAATTGCGTCAGTTAAGGGAAAATCGTAGTTGCCACTGATAGGGAAACTGGCAGGAGAGGCAGCTGGGAGTGCTGGTTCTGTTTTCCTTTTTTTGGGAATGAGGAGCAGCTGTAGTCAACTGATCCTTTGCTTTAGCTCTGACTTTGCTTAGGACAAAACTCATCATCCTGACTGATGGCCAGGGAGCCTTTGACAGTGACTGTGGTTACTGTTTTCAAATGATAAAATGTATATTTTCTGAATTTTCTTTCTCAGGTAGGTGGGAGAAAGAGAGTACAGGGGTGTGTACTATTTAACAACTAAAGAGTGAATTTTTCAAATCTACGTATCTGTAGCTTGTTGTTCTCGCTTGTAATTGGAATAAAATGATCATACTAGCAATAGAATTTTAGTGTATGCAAATGAGATTTTGAGAAATGCAGAGTTTGAGTAAATGCCAGTTCCCTCCTTGTGCCTAAAAAATATAATGATTAGGGTAAAAGAAAAGTAGCATGAAATCTCACTCATCTATAAGGGCTTTTCATGCACAGCAGTGAACTTGTTTGAAAGCTCTTTAATACATATACTTCTCTTTCTGGAAAAAGAAATGAGAGCAACTGTGAAAATGCATACATAATGCAAAAACTTCTTTTGGGTAATACACTTTTCAGCTAATGAACTAATTACTGTGAACTGACCTATTTTACACATGGTTGCTTTAGTGACTTCCAATTTAGCTCATCCAGTTCCAATTTTAAATATTCTAGTTATACAACTTAAAAAGTTTGATGGTCAGATACTTTAAGGAAAAATTTCTTTATTCAGATAAAGATAAACCTAGGAGATAGACAACTTAAATCTGTTTTGGTAGCTTTGAGTTTAAATATGACTTAAACACCTTTTAAAATGCTAGTTTCAGGTAAGAGGGTAATCAACATCCTTGATTTAGACTTTTTGGAATAGAGTGGCGACATGTACTACTCATCAGTTTGTACCTGGGGCACACAACTTTGATCTGTAGTATTACTGAATCTGGTTGGAGTGGAGTAGTTAGCAGTATATGTCCACAATATTTATATAGTACTTTCTGTTTATAAGCCACTTGTCACAGTAGCTTTAGGATGCAGTCACTTATAAGTGGGGATACATTTTAAAACCCAGATGCTCTTAAAGAGCAGAGATAGATTGGTTGTAATATACTGTGATTATTTTAAAGTAACTGTTTTTTCCAAGGGATAAAAAATACAGTAATAGAACAGTTTTAGGGGAACATTTCTTTCAAATAGTTTCATGAAAGTAACATAAAAATCATTTGTTTATCACTTAGATTGATTTTGCTGACACAAAAGATAAAGTGCTGGTGTTTTTCAAGCTGCGACCTGAAGTAATTACTGATCAGAATCTACATAATAACATTCTTGTTTCATCTATGTTAGAATCACCTATAAATTCTCTTTACCAAGCAGTACGGCAAATATTTGCACCAATGTTGTTAAAGGTACGTAAATTAAAGGAGCTGTATGGTCGTTTTTTTTAAAGCTAGGTATTTGTATAAATGTCTTTATAAACAAAGAAATATTTTATTTGCTGTTAATATCATTAGTATTTTAGTTTTTAAATGTTATAAAAATTGTAAAAAAAATTAAAGTCAGCTTTGTGGACAAATAGAGAAATGGGAGAAAGAGATAAATGTAATCCACATCAGCTCTTAAGTTGCTATATAATAAATTATTTTATAAAGTTTTAACTGTTGAAAGGCCTTTTTTTCCTCCCTTATGAGACAGAGGCAGTGGCAGGCTTTGAGTGAAACAGATGTATTTTGACTTATTTCTCTCAACAGTATTTTAAGGAAGCCAGTTTGATTGGAAAACTTTTGATCAATGTTTGCTCTTGTCTGTTTTTCTTTAGGATCAGGAATGGAGCAGAAACTTTGATCCTAAACTTCAGAATCTTTTGAGTGAACTAGAAACTGGGTTGGGTATAGTTCTACGAAGATCAGACATTAACTCATCAAAATTGAAATTTAAGGAAGATGATACACGAGGTATAGAACCGTAGCTTAATGAAAGAAAGTCAAAACAGTTTTCTTATTAATACCTTAGTAAATTAATATATTTTTTCACAGATTTATTTCCACACTTTTGGATCTTCTCTGAGCTTCAGCCTTTTAAATGAATAGATTTACATGGATTTTGAGAGGAAGAAAATGTAATCTTTAACAATATGCAATTCATGGACATAGAATATAGTTGTCTCTCATTATTTGCAGTAGTTATGTTCTGTAAACTCACTGTGAATATTGAATTAGTAAATACTGAACTCTTGGTCCTAGGGGAAAAACAAAGTTAGGTTCCTGTGAGCCTCTGGTTGTAACATTTTTATTGACTTATCAACATGTAACCCTATTTTATGTATGTTTCTGTTTTTAATATATTTTACGTGTGTTTCTGTTTTAATATAATTAACACTTTTTTAATATAGATTGTTGATTTTTTGATATAGATTGTTGATTAATTAACATAGGCCTCATGGCCCGCAGCACTGTAACTCATGCATGAAGGAAACATCCCTGACACAAGTATTCTCTCTGTGGAGGTCACATCATAGTGTTCTTGTCCTTGGCAACACTGGACAGCACTTCAGCACTATGCTTGGGAGCCATCTTAAACAGAGAAATGACCAATAAAATGCACAAAAAATGAGGAAAATATCCAAATGAATAGGTTACAGAAAGGATACTTGTTTATGGTAGGAGATAGGAAACAGGAAGGCCGTGTTACCTTGTTCAGCCTGGGAACGTATATGCAGGGTAACTCCCAATTTTTCATTGCTCTGTGCATGTCTGTGGATGACCATGAAAGCATTGCAAGCATTGATTTTAGATACAAATAAATGTTAGGAAATGGATGAATTCATAAATCCACATCCATGAATAAGGAGGATTGACCCTAATCGTCTACTTTGCAAAGATAATTGATTTTTATTTTAGAAACGCATTTTATCTGAAGCCAATTATAATTTTATTCTAGCTATAAATATTACTTATGTGAACAATTAATATGAAATGAATGACCTACACTAATCATTATTTTACAATATTGGATACAGTTTTACACTTTTTTGAACAGTAAATTAGATGCTTTTTGAATACCATAGACCCAGAAAGAATAGTGCACTTTTCCAGCATGTGATTAAGCAACTAGAAATTGTCCAATTCATTGGGAAATATAAAAACAAATTGAAAAGTAAAATTATTTTAATTTGCTTATATTTTGAAATTAAATTGTGGGCGTTGATTGATTAAATTGTCATTATTTCTAATTTGGATGGTATTCCCAAACATGAATCGTGATGGAAAGCCTTGTGTTGGAGAAACAGCCTTTCGGGTAGAAGGTGTAGACTGACTGTGTACAGATGGATGGTGTACAAAAACATATGGGAAACATACTGAGCGACAAACCTGTGAAGTATACATTTGGTGTACTGTTAGTTGTTCTTAGTGGATTTAAGGAAGAACTTTCTGTCGATAGAAATTATAAGGCTGATTTTCCGCACATCTTCATGAGCACAGGAAATAGGCAAAATCAAATGAACCAGATAATTTTCTGGCTTTTCATTTTGTACTGATATTTCTTTTTTTCCTTCTCACCTTTTCAGGTATTCTAACACCAACTGATGAGTTCCAGTTTTGGGTAGAACAAGCTCATCGTGGAAATAAACAGATTAATAAAGAAAGAGCCAGTTATTTTAAAGAATTATTTGAAACAGTTGCAAGAGTATGTGATTCCTGTATAGTTATATTTCAGACTTTTGATAAAAGTACTTTAGGATTCAGTTTTCACTAGATTTACCTTTGTTTTGACATTATTATTTGATGGTTGTAAACAAAATATATCCTTAATACATAACAGGGTTTCCTTGAAGTGTGCATTTAACATGTACACAACTTAAAAACCGAAACTTTTAAGAAAGTTAGATTCTAATCTCTAGTAAATATTTTTCTCAAAAACATAATTGCTTTTCTGCAGGTACATAGGGAAAAGCAAAAGCCTAATGTACTAAGAGAGGTTTATCTACATGGAGGTAATACATTCTTTTAAAGGAATGTTCAGTTTATTCAAGTTAGCATTTTGAAGTAATCCCAAATATGAAAAGTCTTAGTTTTATACTTGATTGATTATTCTTTGAAATATTCCTAGAGGTTAAATAAGTGACCACTTTAAATATGGTTACAAAAAAGTCTATTCTTTTTACAATAAATAGTAATTTTTTATTTGTTCCCAGTATTATTTCAATAGTATCATTTTAGTGAAAAGTTTGAAATGGTTTTAAACTTTTTTTTGTCATGATGGAATGTAAAATCACAAACCTTGAGCTGTGATTGCATTACGGGTAACATGCAGTGCAGTCCATGAGTGACGACATATGGGAGCTAGTGTGGGTAATGTCTGTCTGGTGTTAGAACCGCCTCCTTTCAGGAGCTGCAAGAAATGAATCCAGACTTGAAGAAAATTAGGTCAAGGGCAAACATAAATGAATAGACTTTGCAATTCTTATTTTTTCTTCTGGCTTTCCTGATATTTATGTTTGTAAAGGAACTTGTAGGGTATTTGCATAAAGAAGTAACACATCGTCTGGTAGAAAAAGGAGGAGGAAATGATATCGCAGGTGTTAGAATTGTAGTAATTGAAAAGTCTGGGAACAAGTTGACTATATTGACGAAAGTATAGTTATCATTATGTTTAAAAATGAATGCCTTTTGGTTTTAGGAATTTTATAACTTGGACGGTCTCTCCTTATTGGAGGTGGTTGACTTGGTGGAGACCACTCGGGATGTTGTAGATGATGTGTGGAGACAAACAGAGCATGATCACTATCCTGAGTCACGAATGTTACATCTCTTAGATATCATAGGTACTGTTAAAGAAGCAAACTTTTGAAACTTTGGAAGCCTGTCTTACTTTGTTTTTCTAGTTTTTCCTTCAAGCCCTTACTGAAAATGCTCCTTAATGTAATAATTGTTGCTTAGAGTAATGCTTAGAGCAAATCATACAGAATTATTTAAATATAAATTTGTATATAGGTGGTTAATTTAAATCATGTGTCAAATTCTTTGACCATTAATGCAAGTAAATTTACATAGATTTTTAGTCCCTGTACCTGTATTAATTTAAACTTTATTTTGTAATGGTCTCAAAAGTCTTTAGTATGTATTGGTTTACTTGTTAGTATTAAAGTGCATATACTTTTTGACCTAGAAAATACCATTCTCTTTATTATTCTCAGGAAATATTAGACAAGTGCATAAAGGTATATGTATAAGGATAGTTATTGCAGCATTGTTTGTAATGTAGGAGTAGAGACAAATAGTGATTGAGAATTGGTTATATAATGTTACCTCCATACAGTAGTGTAGACTTTTGAAAAAATTATATGTATTTTTGCACTTGAGAGATGCACATAATACCTTGAAAGATGCGAAAATACAAAGAAATTATGTGCATGTGTTTTGAAAAATACTTGTTTTGAGTCTAAGGATATGCATACAGTATTTCATAGATCCTTAGTTTGCTAATTTGTATATTTTTGTCATAAGCGTGTATTCTGTAATTATTCAGTAAAAACACAGTTCCATTAAAAAATTTGCTTTCTCTTTTATTAGGTGGTTCATTTGGAAGATTTGTTCAGAAAAAATTGGGAACTTTGAATCTGTGGGAAGATCCTTATCATCTCGTGAAAGACAATCTGAAAGCTGGTATTTCAATTTGTGAACAGTGGGTGGCCGCCTGTAATCACCTAACAGGTCAGGCGTGGCAGCGCTATGTCCCTCATCCATGGAAAAATGAGAAATACTTCCCTGAAACACTTGACAAACTTGGCAAACGCCTCGAAGAGGTATCATTTGATTACTTGGGTCTTTGACATAAGTATGGAGGGGGTTCTCACCTGTTTGTGAATATATTTTATAATTAGTAAGTAGTACACATCTGATAGGAGTTATTTATGTTTTGGGGAGAGAATAAGAATTAAAGTTCGTGTGAGATAATTTTTGGCAGTCATGTGACTGGTGCCCAACTAGCTGCTGGTTTCCACCTGCTTGCTTTTTCTTTGGTGTGTGGCTGCTCACCTTGTAAGCTGTACTTCTCTGTTGTGAAAAAGATAATCAGCTCCCTGTCCAGGTATAGAAGCTCTCAGACATTCTCTTGGCTATTGAAATTGTTATGAAGCAGGGACAGCTTTTCAGGGAGTACTCAGTGGAAATATTGATGGAAGAACTGTTTAATCTACATAGGTTACAAGTTTCAGTGTAGAACTTAAGCATTTAGCTTGAGGGGCTAGCAAAATGAGAATATACAAAGATTGCAAAGCTGACTTTTCCCCTTCGTGCTCATAGTTCTTTGGGGATTTTTTTAAAAACCTTTTTCATTATGAAAAATTTGAAACATGCACAAAAGTGAAATAGTGTAACAAATGCCCGTGTATCCACCTCTTGATTTCAACAGCCACTGGCATTACTCAGTTTCTGTTCCATCTTTGTCTCCCTGCCTTCCCTTTTTTTGGAGTATTTTTAAAGCCAAGCCAAGAAACCGTATACTTACACCCTTAAAACAACCACAATACCACCATCACGCTCAACAAAATGACAATATTTTCCTAGTATCATTTTGTATTTAACCAATGTTCAGTTGTCCTGATTGTTTCAGAAAATCTTTAGTCAGTTTACTTGAATCCGGCTGCTTGACGGGTGCTGCTGTGTGATGCCTACCCGATACATCAGGACGCACACAGCCTCGTTTTCCCACTGGCAGGGAGGTCAGTTTGCTCTTGGCTCTCCTTATGATGCTCTTCCTTCAGCTCTTCTAAGTGACTTACCAGCCACTGATGATCTTGAGCAGTTGTGACATAGATTCTCCAGTTCCGTTGTTCTTTCTGCATTACTGGTAACGACGGAAGAACTTTTTGTCATCAGTTTTTTAGTTACTCTGAATGGCAGTAGACACAATTACCTTTTTTCTTTGATTTATCACTTGTTAGAACAGTGAATAATAAGTTAGTTTCATAGTAAGTTCCATAGGCAATTAATGGAGTGTTTTCTCGCTAGTATTATTACAAAGCCATGAGTTTTTATGAGTTTCAGTCTATCATGGTTATTATTATCCTCAAATTGTTCCATCTTTGGGCAGTGAATGCCCATTTAAGTTGGCTCTTGTGTTATTTTGACATGAATCCAGTATTTCTTTGACAACTTCCTTACTTTTAGGCCCCCCCAAAATATACCAGCCCATCTTGGACATTTTCTGCCTCACTCCTGGAATTAGTCATTTCTCTCAAGAGCCTTGTTCTTTTTAGTGAAAATGGTATTTAGCAGCAACAATCTGGTTGGGAAAATATTGTCATTGATAACTTAGTTATCAATGCTTTTAGGCCTTCTCAGTAGACAGGGTTGTTACATTGGTATTTTTGTTTTTAGCAAGAAAAAAAATCAATAGTATATACTCCTCTTTCCATCTCAAATGAAAGGTTATAGTGTTTTTACTTAACCTTTTTGATTGCCTTTTAATTGTTGGAAATTTTATATATTTATTTTTAAATTGAAATACCACACATTTTATTCATTTAAACTATACGCATTTTTTTTTAAAGTAGGCTGTACACCCAACATGGGGCTTGAACTCACAACCCTGATATTAAGGGTCGCATGCTCTACCAACTGTGTCAGGCAGGTGCCGCTCTTGGTGGAAGTTTTAAATACAAACTACAACAATTTGTTTCCCAGCTATTTGTAATTTATACATAATAGGGTTGTTAGCATATTATTTCATTGTCAGAGGTACAATTTAATGCAGAATAATGAAAATCAGAAGTTCTTTTTACTATATTAAGGACTCTAAAACGTTACTTAAATGAACTTTAAACATAGTTTAACCGTATTTAGATTTTGTGTGTTTTCACCAGGTTTGAACACATTAATTGATAGTAGCGTTATGATGTAATGATGTCTTTGAGCACCACTTTGACTATTGATGAGTAGTAATTCTCAAGATTACAGTTTGTTGTATTCATTTCAGTGAACCTAGTTTAAAGAAACTCTTGCCAAATATATGTAGTCTCTAGAACTATTTGTGCAGATTTATCAATTTAAATAAATTTGTTGTTTTACTATTTTATGTTTTAGGTTTTGGCTGTTAGAACAATTCATGAGAAGCTTCTTTATTTTTTACCTGCCAGTGAAGAGAAGATCATATGCCTGACTCGAGTATTTGAACCTTTTACTGGCCTGAATCCTGTGCAGTATAATCCATATACTGAGGTACGAATATATATGTTTTTGTCTCTGTAACTTCCTGTTTGTATTGTTCTTCTTAAAGGTAAATATTGGAAATATTAAAAGTCTAATAATATTAATTTGTTTAGCCTTTATGGAAAGCTGCAGTGTCTCAATATGAAAAAATTATTGCACCTGCGGAACAAAAAATAGCAGGAAAATTGAAAAATTATATTTCAGAAATTCAGGATAGTCCACAGCAGGTAAAATATTGAAATATTTTACTTTTACTATTTCCCTTAAGCTATTTTGGGAGATATTTATGTATTTACCAAGTTGATCGACTTAGGATGAACATGTACTTTTTTATTTTATGTTAGCTTCTTCAAGCATTTCTGAAATATAAAGAGTTGGTGAAGCGTCCAACTATAAGTAAAGAATTGATGTTAGAAAGAGAAACTTTACTGGCAAGACTTGTGGACTCAGTTAAAGGTAAAAGTTTATGAGAGATTATAGTGTTTGCTTGAGAAAATATTTTTGTAGGTTACTTTTTCTTGTATACCATTTAGGATTAGAACTATATTTTATAACATTATATGCTGAAGATTAATTTACTATATTTGTTATAAATTACAGATTTTAAAAATTAACTAGTTATTTTCTTTCTCTGTCTCATTTGATGCATGGTAAAGTCCCTGAGGGTAAAGGACCAAGTCTTAGAATTTTTCTTTCCACAACCTTTCACTTAGTACTTGGTGTGCACGGAAGGCACTTAGGAATCTTGATTGAATGTGTATAATCATTTATTTGACTTAAATTTTTACAGATTTTCGGTTAGACTTTGAGAATCGATGCCGAGGAGTTCCTGGTGAAGCATCTGGACCACTTTCTGGCAAAAACCTTTCGGAAGTTGTTAATAATATAGTTTGGGTTCGCCAGTTGGAACTGAAGGTATTAGTTTTAATAGATGTTGAGGAACACTAATTGTAAAATCTGCTAAATTAATATGGAAGGCACTCTAGAACTCTAGTGAAAAAATGAAAAAAAAAGTCTCTGCTTTCTTTGGCATTTCCATCTAATTTTCATGTGAAGTGTAGAATTCTAAAAAAGTGTACAGGGGAGGTTTGAATGGTCCGCTCATTTTTTATGTAGAGATAACTAGCACATCCTTTATCATTCAGGTGCAGTTGTTCCACGTAAAGTGCCTTCTTAAGAAAATATTGAAGAGGAAATCATCTTTTCTATATTTTCAAATGATTTTTTTAATCCTTTGAGATTATCACTGCAAAATCTTTGTAGTTGCAAAGTCTATCGGCAAGTATGTTTATGTAGGTAAATCATTCTAGGTTGAAAGGAAATTAAAGGAAAGGTGAAATGTAATTATGATATTGCGTAAGATTAGGGTCAGCAATTTATGGATTTAACAGCTACTATTTTAATATTTTGGTATTACCAAAATTGATCTAAGATTCTTATGTATAATGTCTTCCATCTGACTCACATAATGGTTATTCATTGGTTATGGTCTGTGATTAAGAGCAAGCAGACATAGAGTATTATAAAGGCTAGCATGTTGGAGAGTTCTACTTATTCAAGGTTGTGTTTTTGATGTTCTGTTTTCTGGAATATTCTGTCCAGTTTTGTCAGTCAGCTTTCCAAAGTGCTATCACGTTCTGTGTACAGTTGTGGAAGAAAGACATTTCTTTCCTCTAATTGCCCTTCAGATTGGCAGGTATGTGTGAGCTCTTCCCCAGAGCACTAAGCAAAGGACATGTGTAAAATACACATGTATTGCTGCACATGTGTAAAAGCATTGCTGAATTTGTGGGGGTCTCACCTGAATCTCCCTCGTCTCACCCTCCTGATTAGGCCTCGTATGCCTTACATCTGTGTTTTGGTATCCTGAGTTGTACAAGTCAGAAGCAAAGTAGAGGTTGATCTTCTCACATTTGCTGGCAAATCTTCTCTCCTACTGTTTATAGGTGAATGGGAAAGTAATTTCTGAATTACACATCAGAGAAGGTGGTTCGTTTTATGACAATTTTGTAGTAAGTATTAATATATTCTTGTAATATTCTTGTGTTGTGGCTTTTTAAGGTGGATGATACTATCAAGATTGCAGAGGCTCTTTTATCTGACTTGTCAGGATTTCGATCTTTCCATCGAAGTGCTGAAGATCTCTTAGACCAGTTTAAACTGTATGAACAAGAACAATTTGACGATTGGTCCCGGGACATTCAGTCTGGTTTGTCTGATTCCAGATCTGGTTTGTGGTAAGTACAGGTACACTAAACAGTGACATCTGGGCAAGAATCTTGTTTCTTATGGTATTAACCGAATTTTGTCTGTTCTCTCCTTTATCCAAACTTGCTGCCGCTCCTTAAAAAATTTTTTTGTTAGTTTTTGATTATCAACTTTTAAGTCATTAAGGTTGGGAACTTGGAAGATAGAGTTAGTCGACTGCCCGCCTTGCTTCTCGTGTCTGTTTCTCAGGTCTGCAGATTCTCCTTTTAGAATGAGGCTTTCCTCTCCCATGGTGTGTTGGTATTCATATATGTTTTTCTACCTTTTTACATTAATATTATTTACATGGATACACACACACTGTAAGCTATAAAATTTCATTATTTTAAGCTCCTTGAGGTGGGAAGTAATCTCTTTATGAAATACTACTTGGGTGCCCACCATAGGGTAAGGGTTTGGTAAACACTTATTGAGTGATATTGAACCTAATTTAATTGGTTAACCTAATTATTTTAATGCACATTTAAAATGGATGATCTGGAAAAATCATTGTTTCTTTGTTCAGGTAAACTTTCCTTAGTATATTACTGTATTTTTAGAAACTGGTCATGTTTTAGTTTTTAGAAACTTGTTACTTTTCAAAAAAGTAACTTTTGTTGCTTTGTCCATATTATGAAATTCTGTTTATTTTGCCTATACTGCTACAAAGAATAATTAGGCCATAAGGGGTAGCTTCTTAAACTGAATAAATAGTTTTTTTCCCTTACCTTGCATTTTGGATGTGGAGGAAGAAGAGAAGAACCGAAAGGTGCTGGGGTGTAATGATTCTAACCTTAGGCCATTGAACTCTTTCCCCTTCTACTATCAACCTAAAATATGACAGATACGCCAGACCTAAAAGAAGAGTTCTTTAATCAGCTAATTTTGGGAAATGTTGACACTTCTGTCACTGCAGCTCTGGTGGAGATCCACTCTGTGACAGCATGCCAAGGGATTGAGAACTTCTGTAAAGAAGTCTGTTGAATGCTGTTCAACCCAGTGTTTCCCATTTGGCCATGAAATACTTGGACTCCTGCTTTTTTTTTCCTGGGCAAAACCCTTGATTGTTCCATAGAATCAGCATGTTTTAGAATATATTTCAGGATATGCTGATATGTAGAAAGTAGTTTTGAAGATTAGTTTCAAATAAAGGCAAAGAAAAATCACCATTAAAATTTTCTGACAGGCTGTATGTTATGTTATAGGAACGTTGAGGCTACATCATTATTCTAAGCCACTTTGAAGTATCTACTTTTTATTCTGCTTTATTATATGTGTTGGTAGATGGGTGGGATAGTTTTGTTCTTTGGTTTTCAGTAGCTTACTTTCTAAGACCTACATTTTCTTAATTGTGAAAGTGATTTGAAGGAATAAGCATTATGTAAACCTGATCCTGTAAGGGAAGTCATGAAACTATAATACTTCTTGATTAATTTAGCTCAGTATTTTCACAGTCATGCTGAATCGAGTGCCCTGATTTAAAAATTGCTATTATAACATTTACAAGAAACACGAAGGACGGTCCTTAGAGAAACAAAAGTAGAGGAATGAAACATGTGAATATCTCTCCTCCTACCATTTTGATGTTCTTTATCATTGATCCTTTAATAAACACGTTAAATAACCAAGTAGGCTGACTAAAGAAATACCTAAGGTACCCTTTGGAAAATGAATCAAAACCTTTTCTCTTTATGGTGAATATGATGCCAGTTTTGAGTCTGAGTGGAAGGCTAAGAGATTGATTTTACTGATTTCAAAAACTGCTTGGTTGAAATATTAATGTGATGGTGTATTTTGGATATTGCAGTTTATTACCAAGATCTGAATTGTGAGATACTATGTGAAAATAAGATTGCTTGAAAACTATAATTAAAATTTTTTTTACTTTGAGTTAATTTTATATTTACAGAAAAGTTGTAAAAACTTTGATTTTTCATCTGTCAAAAGAGTGAGAACATGAATTTTAAAAAATTATTTATTTTATTTTGTAGTATCGAGGCTAATAGTCGAATTATGGAATTGGATCCTAACGACGGATCATTAAGAGTGCATTATTCAGATAGGTTGGTGATTCTTCTGAGAGAAGTTCGTCAGCTCTCTGCACTTGGCTTTGTTATTCCTGCCAAAATACAGCAAGTTGCAAACATTGCACAGAAATTCTGCAAGCAAGCAATTATTCTTAAACAAGTATGACATTATATTTTTGAATATATGACTATTCTGAGTTCATTACATTACAATATTTTAAGGGGTTCGTTTTCTAAATTTGAGTTTTTTAGGCTAACAGAATAGCACAAGTCTTTGGAAATTATGGTTTGCTAAATGACTACATTACAAAATTTACTTTGCAAATCTATATAGGAATTCATTAATTTATGGTATGATTGTTACTGTTATTCATTCTAAAAGCATTTGGAAAAATAAACTGTTATATCTCTTTTTTTCCTTTTTCTTTCATGTTGAATGCATGGATCTTAAAGGACCTTCTAGTCAAAGGGCCCTCTGTCTTTTGCTTGCCTTCGAGGGGCAGATTCTTAGAGAATTACCAGGCTGATGGGCTGATCACTATTTTTGGTCATTTCATAGGTCTAGCTGTTCACCACTTTGCCATCATATCATTTTTCTATTTAGAACCAACTATTATGGCCACATTGTCTGTCTCCTTAGGGCAGAACACAAGGCCCTTCTTAATCATGCTCTAATTAACCTAATCAGCTGTGGCTTCCACTCCCTACCCTCTGAATGTGTCTCCATGCACGGATCTCTGTCCCCTCTTATTAGAAAACTCAAAGTCATCCTTTAATTCCCCACTCATAAGTCCTTTCTTGTGTGTCTTTCTTTAGTTGATTGTTTCCTGTTCTGTATGCAGTGTGCAGATCACTCTCGAATGCTTTATGGAGTACTGGGTTTTTTTCATCTTTTCTCTCACTTGATTAATAGATCGTGGTGGGCAGGAATAGTATCTTAGAGGCAGGGGCAGTGTCTTGTGTATCTCGGTCTCTTGTTTATTCTTTCAGCAGAGATTCTTTGAGCACCTGCACTGTCAGGCACAGCATAGTGGGGATATAAAAATGAATATACTGCTATATCATATTCTGGCACATGGTTCTCAGGCTCGGCACTGTGGACATTTTGGACCAGTTCTTTTTCCTGGGGACTGTCATGTGCGTTGTAGGATGTTTTAGCAGCATCCCTGGGCAGGAGCACCTGTCTGCTCCTGACAGTCAAAAGTGTCTCCAGTCATTGCCAAATGTCCCCTTGGGTGCAAATCAGCCATGGTTGAGAACCACTGGTCTAGCAGGGAGAGCAAAGTAAACATTGAGTTCTCATTAAATATCAGGGCTTCTGGAGGATAGATTATTTATGTTATTTCCATTCAACCCCCCACTCCCTATTTTTCACTGATCGAATTGGGGATCAGATTCGTAACATAGCTTTTCTGGTGCCACACAGCTATAAGTTATGTAGCTGGGATTTGATCCCAAATCTGACTCCAAAGCCCATATTTATTCCATTACAGTTTATATACTGGTGACAGATACTTGAAAAATTGATAAAATATTTAATTTATTATGAGTATTTTATTAGAGATTTTTGGAAGTGCTATGAAAGCATAGAGGTGGGAATTTTCAGTTATTTGCTGGGTGAGGGTAGAGGGAGTATCAGCTAAATCTTTACAGAGGAATGCTGTTTGGTGTGAGACTGGAAGATTAGACATATGTTGTCTCAGGAGCACAAGGGGTAGGGTGGGTGAGCATATCACATAGAGGGACTGCATCCTTAAAAGCAGAGAGGCTTGCTCACTTTTGTATCCTGTGTACTTAGTGTAACGCAATAGGAACTCAAACGGTGAAGGAATGGTCATACAGTTTTGTCTTTCCCCGAGGGAATCTATTTACGTAAACCTTTACTTACGAGCGGGTGTGTAGCTGGCATAGGGAGGTGAAGTAGGAGCTGGTTAGATAGTAGTAAGACCAGATTGCTGGAAGAGTATGTATTCTTCTGCTTCTGGTTTTCTTGATTAGGCTTTTTCTTGGACTACTACTGTGGTACAGAATAGTACAGTGGATATTCTCTACCAAATAAAGAGATTTTCATATGTACTAGTGGAAAGAAGAGGGCTCTCTGTAAAATCAGTTAGGAATTTTTTTTTTCCCCCTAAGAGAGAGAGAGATGCCCCTCCCAGAGGGAGAGGGAGAGGGAGGGGGAGGATCTTAAGTAGGCTCCACACCCAGCACGTGAGCCTGATGCGGAGCTCGATCTCACAACCCTGAGACCATGACTTGAGCTGAAATCAAGAATGGGATGCTAAACCGACTGAGACACCCAGGCGCTCCAGTGAGGACATATATTTTAAGCACATACCCTGGGCTAAGAATTTTGTGAGGTGCTAGGGATACAAAGATTAAAAGACAGTCTTTTTAAACTCTTTAGACTCACACTGTGGTGTCCACTTGATCCACTTCCCTGAACTTCTCCTTTTCCCCTAACAGAGTTGACAGTGGCCTCTTTTGTTCATCACTGTACTGTGGAGGTACTTCTGTTTTTTGATTTACTGATTAATCCAAGTAATACTGTGTGCCTTCTACCTGCTAGACACTGTTCCTGAAGCTGTCCTTCTAATTTGGGAGATCGCAGACACACAGGTCGGTAGTTTTAGGTAGTGATGAGTGCTTTGAAGAAAAAGAAAACAGAGGAAGATACAGAGTGGTCAGGGTAGGCCTTGGTGAAGGCTATAACACTGAGAAGAGGAGCGACAGAGTGGCAGCAGAACAACGCCTTCCCCCGCAGGCGTCTGGGGGAAGACGTGTGTGTGGAGGGAACAGATTCCGTGCCGAGTTCCTGAGGCAAGACTCCCTTGGTGGCCTAGAGACGCAGCAGGGAGGCCAGCCTGGGTGCCATGCACTGAGGGTTTGTGCTGGGGCTGACGCCAGTTGATGTAAGATGCTGGTGCTGGGGGAGGGCCGTGGGTCTTGGATTTGGATTTTATTCCTGACTATATTGGGAAGCCATTGGGAGATTTTAGGTAAGAGTTTTGGGATTTTGGATTTTATTCTTAAATCCACTGGGGAGTCACTGGAAGTTTTTGAGTGGGCACAGGTATGGTATGATTTCTGTTTAAGGAAGGACCGTTCGGGCTTCTTTGAATGCTTTGAGAGGACAGTAGGAAGCCATGACTGGAAACAGGCACTGGTCTTGTCAAGAGACGAGGCTGCTTGGACTGGTGTGGGACCCATGGAGGCGGGCGACATGGCTGGGTTTAGTATGTATTTAAGAGTGTAGTCAGTAGACATCATGGATGTGGGATGTGAAAGAAAAGTGAAGGACAACTCAAAGTTTTTTTGGTCTGAGAAATGAATAAATTACGTGTTATGTACTGAGAAAGGAAGGAGCAGGTTTGGAGAGTTGTAAGAACGAAGGGTTCCATTTTTAGCATGCTTTACTGGTTTCCTCTGTATTTCCCTTGATATTGTGAACTTCTTGATTGCAGGGACTGGGTTTTATGGTCTTTGTTTAATCAGCCCCCAGGACATGATTTGGCAAATTACAGGAACTCAACACATAATTGTTGACTGCGTATATTAATACATGCGTAATGCTATATTAGAGATGAGAAACATTTTTTGTTAAATCTTAGCATGAGAAGAGTTAATATTTCCACTAAATTAAAAATGAAAACAGGGCGCCTGGGTGGCTCAGTTGGTTAAGCAACTGCCTTCGGCTCAGGTCAGGATCCTGGAGTCCCGGGATCGAGTCCAGCATCAGGCTCTCTGTTCGTCAGGGAGTCTGCTTCTCCCTCTGACCTTCCCCCCTCTCATGCTCTCTCTATTTCATTCTCTCTCTCAAATAAATAAATAAAATCTTAAAAAAAAAAAACAACAAATGAAAAATTAAGTGTGTTATTTATTATTGATTATTGCTAATTGGACTTCTACTTTGTAGGTGGCACATTTTTACAATTCTATTGATCAACAAATGATTCAAAGTCAGAGACCAATGATGCTACAGTCTGCATTAGCATTTGAACAGATAATTAAGGTAAATGGACTTTTTGTGTTGTTAGAATTAGAATTTACATGTGAGGTATTTCTTTTTTTAGTTTTTTAGTATACCCTTCCACTTAACGTTGATCTAAGGCTTTGTTTTGTTTCCCAGTGACTTCTTCACTCTTAACAAGTAACATTTTTCCAACTGTAGATTTAAATGGTTAGTGTTTTACATATTAAGGTGCTGAGTTTGATCATTTGATTTCATATTTATAGTATACAGTTGTTGTGCTGTTATATTTACTTATTTGCTGAAACATGAGGTCCTTATATACCAGAGTCTTGAGTGCTTTTCCATCATCTCCTGATTTTATAATTTGGTATTTATTTATTTTTTTATCTATGTGGCCGTATCTAACCCATTTGGCATTAGAAAAACTGTTACTATGTGACTGGTGGCTTTTTGAAATCTACATTTTTTGTCTTAAACATAAAATTTTTAAAAAAATAAGTAGAAGAGGAATATACCCTTTTCTTCTTGTTCTTTTTAAAGTGGATTGCTAGGGGCGCCTGGGTGGCTCAGTCGGTTGGGCGACTGCCTTCGGCTCAGGTCATGATCCTGGAGTCCCGGGATCGAGTCCCGCGTCGGGCTCCTTGCTCGGCGGGGAGCCTGCTTTTCCCTCTGACCCTCCCCCCTCTCATGAGCTCTCTCTCTCTCTCATTCTGTCTCAAATAAATAAATAAAATCTTTAAAAAAAAAATAATAAAGTGGATTGCTAGTTGTGATCTTCCTCAAGACTACCCCCAGGTTCTGGGATTTTCTAGGAGGACTGATAGGACTCAGGGTATAGTTGTCCCCACAGCTGATTTATTATGATCTGTTATAGCAAGAGGATGCAGAGCAGAGTCAGCACAGGGAAAGGTAAATGAGGGTGAGGTCTTGGGGAAACCAGGCGCAAGCTCTCAAGAGTCCCTCCCAGTCGAGTCACACAGGGCATTCTTCACCACCCCTCCCCCAACCCCCCCAGCAACAAGCCGTAATAAGTGTGAAATGGTGTCTTACTGGGAAGACCATTAGCGACTCGGTGCCCAGGCGTTTACTGGGATCTAGACACGGAGGCGTCTTCTGCCTAACATGTACTAAAATTCCAGGTTCCCAGGAGGGGATCCAGTGTTGAGTGTAAACCATGTTGTTTTGGTGCAGCGAGCCAGTCGTAAACGTGGGCGGCGGGGGAGCTCCTAGGTGCGGGGCTCAGGTGCCAGCTAAGGGTCTGTGTTGGTAGCAGGCCTTTGGAGGGATAGCATGTAGACCTGCTCCGCTGACTCTTCTGCACACCAGGTCTCAGGCTGAACGTTTCCAACAAGGCACATAACTCATAAATTTTATTAAAAATATGTTTTTTATTGCCAAAGCTCAATACGAGTTTATAATGGAAAGTAAAAAAAAAAATTGACAAACAGAAAAAAAAAATTGTTTTAAAATTGTACCACCAAGGGATGGCCATTGTTAATAGTCCGGTATATACCCTTAAACTTTTTTTCTGGGCATATTTACAAGTGCAGTTTTGGAAGTGGGATAAAATTTTATTATTTTCCACCTAATAGGTAGTGTTTAATTGTGTACTTTCGGAACTCTTTCTTCTCTAATCAGTGGCATCTGTTGATACTTCCGTGAGAGATTGGGTTGTGAGAAGTAAATAATTGCATTTAGCATCTGTTAAATGAGACTGAAGAGTAGATAGAAACTAAGAAGGACAAAGAACATGGAGGTTCTTCTTGGTCCCCTGGCCACTCACTGCATTGGAGAGCAGGGCCTCTAGTTTAACTAATTTCACAATGTCTAGTAATAACAGCAGGAAGTTGCGTGTGGTAATTACTAGGCAAATGCTTTTTCAGCTGATCCACAGAGGATTCTGTTGGATTTGTTATCCTTGTTAGTTTCATACATTTTTCAGCTATTGAGTGAGGGTCTCCTGCATCCCGCCCTAGTTTTTATGTATTTGTCCTAAGTGTGTAGTATCTTCTACACTCACTTCATCGAATAGGATTTAAGAAATTCACGAGAAGAAGGATACTTTATTTTCCTCATCCCTGTGTTTTCCTTTGCTTTTTGAAGTTCTTCTGAGAGGACTGCCTTTGGCCAGGCTTTAAGAGCATGTTTGCTGGAGACAAATTCTCCTGGTTTTCCTTTTCTGAGAATGTTTTATTCCCCCTCTTTCCTGAAGGATGTTTCACCAGGTACAAAATTCATGGTTGGCAGGTCCTTCAACACTTGAAGAATGTGGTTCCATGTGTTCCTGGCTTTGTGGTCTTAGCTGGGGATTCACTGCGGGTTGAGTTGGTGGTCCCTTCTGTGTAGCGCATTGTTTCTCTCTGAAAGAGTGAACTGTAGCGTGAGGACTGGACTGGGTGAGTGTGTGTGCTCGGTGTTCTGCTGGGCCTTGCAGGTACCACGCCGATGATGGTGAAGCATGGCCTTGCGCTGCCTCTGACAAGGGGAGCAGGAGCTCAGTGTCCCCTCTGGCCTCGCCGGCAGCTCGCAGTGCCCTGTCGCCCCTCAGTTCCTTCCTGAGCCCTGTTAATATGGCTGTGAGGAAGCACGGGGCTGGCTTGCGGCTCTTTTGCAGCAGATGGGGGCGGGGGGGTGGCGGTGAGGCCCCGCTGGCTCTTCAGCCCCACCAGTGTTACCTTGGCGGGGGACTTGGAGCACAGCCTGCTTTGGACAAGCAATGGATGGAAGGTTGGCTCTCTGCAGAGCGGTGGTTTTTCTATCCATGTTTGGCCACAGTAGGGCGGGTTTGCTAAAAAGGTTTTCTTTTGTTAGGCCACTGTTTTCCTAGTCCATTGGCTAGAGGGAACAGGCTTCTTCTGTAGCTGTGTGTGTGTGTTCATTCCTGGAGGTAGCTCCAGGGTGGAGGCTTGTCCCCTGGCCCGTCCTGCATATTTGGGAGACAGTAAGGAAGCGTGTGGCTGTGTTTGCTCAGTTCCCCAGGCCTCCAGGTTGTCTGTCTCCTTCGGCTCCTGTGTGTGTGTGTGTGTGTGGTGTCATCTAGGGTTGTTTCACTCTAAGAGGAGAACTTGGAAAGGATGGGGCTATTCAATTTTGCTAGACTGCCTTACCATTTATAAAAAGGAAAAATTACTATATGCTTTTTTATTGCAGATCACCGTTAGGGATAACTGGACTTAAGATGTCTGTTGCGTCTTTAGGAAATGAGAAATGCATTTAAATGCTAAATGATGTTTGTTGTACCTTAGAATTCAAAAGCAGGAAGTGGGGGAAAGTCACAGATTACTTGGGATAATCCTAAAGAATTAGAAGGCTACATCCAAAAACTCCAAAATGCTGCTCAGCGACTTGCCACCGAAAATAGAAAACTGAGAAAATGGCACACTACGTTTTGTGAGAAGGTATGTCTTATTTATAGTGTTGCATAGGCTATGACTATGTTTATTTAAGTGATAATTGGGATATGATCTTAAATACTTTTTATTTTAAGTCTAATTACCTAACAGATTTAAAGTTGCAGAAATAGTAAGGAGTTCACACTTCCCTTCGACTCCTCTGTTGTTAGCAACTTGTATCACCGTAGTGCGTTTATCAAAACTGGGAAGGATGGCTTTGAATTTTCCAGCTTCCTCGCCCATGCCCTTTTCAGGATCCTGCCTTGCATTGAGTCCCAGACGCTCTGCAGGCCCCTCCTCCTCAGGCTTTCCTTTGTTTCATGACCTTGATATTGTAGTTGTTTGTGGACTGCCTCTCCATGTTTTCTCATCAGATTGGGGTGATGCAGTTTTGACAGAAATCTTACGGTGTTGCTGTTTTGTCTTTGTCAGGGTGCCAGTCAGGTCTTCGTGTGTCTTATTATAGGTTGAGCTAACTTGATCACTTGGTTAAGGTGCTGTCTGTCAGGTTTTTCCACTGAAAAGTTACTCTTCTTCCAGGGATACTATGAGACTATTATGCTTTAATTTTTGACAGGTGGTAGTTCTTATGAATATTGATCTGCTTCGGCAGCAACAGCGTTGGAAAGATGGATTACAAGAATTGAGAACTGGCTTAGCCAGTGTAGAAGCTCAGGTGAAGTATGCTTTACTTGGTGTCTACACTTCGAGTATCACCTTTTCAGAATGTGAATCTGTAAATTGATGAAAAAACTTTAATGAATTCCTAATTTAGAATTCTACTGAATTACATGCAAAGACCACAAATTGGCAATAGATAAAAAAGAAGTTTCTATTTGTCTTATGAAATGTCAAATTTCTCAGTTCAGACTCTGTATTTTCTCTGACTTGGTGCTTAAATTTTATCATTCCTTAGTTTGCTTTTAGGTGATCGTGACATCCATAGAACACAAAGCTGAGTTTAGGCAGAAGCCTAATAATTGAAATAGCTCTTTAAGTATATTTTCCCTTTTTTTGGGTAAAATTTCAGTTCTATGCACATCTTGATATGCGATGATGTGTATGAGAGTGGTTAGCACAGAGCCCGCTGCGTGGTGGGTGGTAGTGGGATCCTAGCTGAGTATGAGTTTGGTGTCCCGCATAAGTACATGCATTTTTCAGTTCTCAGATCTTGAAGAAAAAACAAAAATTAAAGTATTAGAATGAAGATATTTATGGTTATATGGAGGCAAAAGAGTGTGTAAACTGTCCTGAGCATCCTCATATTTTAAATTTATCATTTTCTTAAAAATGTGCAATGGAGTATTTAGGAAGTGGAAAGGGAAGAGAAGAGCTGTACTTGATGGGAATTTTAGCAAGAGGACCAAGAAGTTCATAAAATAAGCCAGCTTCTGTTACTGTATTTTTTTTAGCATCATAAAATACAGTCCCCATGTAAAATCCATTTGGCATTAAGTCAATGTGTCCAGTTTTGCGGAGCTTTAGTGTAGTATTGAGGAGCCGAGAGACGTCCACGTCTGACTCCGTGAACTGCCTCACCACGCGTAGCAGCCACGGAGTTGCGTGCTGGAAGACGTTGAGAATGAGGGGTTTGGTTTGGTTTTTGCTTATAATTTTATTTTGTGATATAAACTTTAAATGGAAACTGCCTTCTACTACCTGGTTTTTAAGTAAAAGCTGTGGCTAAACCGTGTCAGGGGTTCCAGGCGAGTGACATGATTGCGTGGAGGCAGCACCTGAACCACCAGCTGTACAAAGCTCTGGAACATCAGTACCAGGTTGGCCTGGAGGCTCTCAGCGAGCACCTGCCCGAGATCCGCGTGGACCTGACCTACAAGTAAGGGTGAGGCCCGGGTTCGTTCGCGGTCTGCGGTGTTCTGATACCTCTACTTCAAAGTTATTTACTTGTTTTTAGACAGGGACGGTTACAGTTCAGGCCTCCTTTTGAAGAAATCCGGGCTAAATATTACAGAGAAATGAAGAGGTTCATCGGCATTCCCAATCAGTTTAAGGGAGTGGGTGAGGCCGGCGATGAGTCTATTTTTTCTGTTATGATTGATAGAAATGCAAGTGGATTTTTGACTATTTTCAGCAAAGCTGAAGATCTGTTTAGGAGATTATCAGCTGTTTTACAACAACATAAGGTATGGAACATGTAATTTTCTGTTATTGTAACATTTCATCTGGTTGATTGAATCAGTATTAAATGTGCAATCTACAGTTTATCTTGTGTGTCGTAATATAAAAATACGGCAAGGCAGAGAGTCAGAGTTGAGGATTCTTATACAACCTACGGTTATACCACAGATGAGAAAAAAGTTATACTAAGATTTTTTTTGTCTTTGACTATTTGCAAATTGAGAAACTAGGTGTTGCATCAACATGGAATGGGACAGGATTCTGTCATGTCAATTTTAATTCCTCCTAGGAAAATATATCCTTTTCTTCATGCTTTGGATCGAGAGCAAAGCTTCGAGTGAAGCAATGTCATTAAGATGATGTAACTTTTGACTTTTGTTTGAGTGAATCCTACCAGCCTTCCAGAGATACTCCCCAGCTGCATTCCTTGCTCATTCACCGTTTTTGTTGCTCCCGAGACAGATGACTGAGAATTCAACCAGTTTCTTAACTGCCTTTGTGATGCTTCTTCTATAGTTTAGGTTTCAAGAATTGACTGGATCTGGATACTTTCAGATTTGGAGTGTTGGCTTTGCCAAAGTGAGTCTGTGTATACATCAAATTTGAGAAGAGAATCTTAAAAAAAGGGTTTTTGCGATCTCTTAAGAAAAGCTTTATGATCCCAGTACTTTTTTATATTAAATAGTTTTTTTCCTCTGTTCATTCTTTAGGCTCTGCAGTAATGCCTTTATTTGCATACTTAAGTTGAAATTTACATGAATACCTTACATTTGTCCCTTTTTATCAGTGTTAGTAGTTGGACCCTAAGCTTTTAAATGTTAATATATTAGTACAGTTTCTTTACTAATAATGTTTTTCATTCTTTAAATAGGAATGGATTGTAATTGGGCAAGTTGATATGGAAGCTCTAGTGGAAAAGCATCTTTCTACCGTCCATGATTGGGAGAGAAATTTTAAAGCACTGAAAATAAAAGGGAAAGAAGTAGAGCGACTTCCAAGGTATTGGAAGTTAGAGTTGTATTTATGTACCGTAACAGTTTCCACTACGAGATGGGAAGGGTACTCCTCCCTTGGTGGTGTCAAAGTCTGGTCACCTTCTTACCTCCTTTAAAGCTCAGCTATGACACTTGAGTATCATCAGAGTAGGATGTTGCTGAGACTAAAGAAAGTTTTTTCTAGAGGTTCTGCTGGCTGGGACCTAGCTGGATAGAGTAGACTGGGGGAGAGGCTTGTATGCAGACTCGGCATGTAGCTCCCACATCTGACTGTGGTTTGGTGTTGCTCTGCTTCCTTTCGGAACGCCCTGGCAGTCCCCCAGCATGGTGCTGCATCTGGGTGTTGCCCTTAACTGTGCAGGAGACCCTCTGCGGGGCACGTCCTACCCAGCTGCTCAAGAAGGTAGCTCCCCCATCACTGTCTGAAATTCACATCCCTGGAACCACTCTCTGCAGTAAGCTCTATGAGAGGCCTGTTTAATTGTGCGTATAGTACCTATAAAGGATAATACCACTTCTACTAATTCATTTGCTCATTCTTTTATTAAATATTTGGTGAGCATTTGTAATATGCAAACCTTGTCCTGTGGGAATATAAAGTTGTTTTATACGCTAGACCGAGAACCTCAAGTTGCTTACTCTCTGGTAGTGCACGGAGACATGACTGAGTACGTCCACACGGGGGTTAAGGGAGTGGGCTCTGGAGTGAGATGGCTTGTACCAGCTCCAGGAGCTGGACAGCCATTGAGAGCCTGTGAACCTCAGTGTCCTCAGCTTTAGCATAGTTACAACTGTAGTATTTATCCTAAAAGATTTTGAGAATTCAGTGAGTAATTTGCATACAAAATTAATATTTTGTACAGATGAAGTTCTCAGTTAATGTTAGTTACTGTTAATTGTTATTATTAATACCAGGTGGAATAATCTGTTCAATCCATTTTATTTTTTTACTTTCTTAAAAGATTTTATTTATTTGACAGAGACAGCGAGACAGGGAACACGAGCAGGGGGAGAGGGAGAGGGAGAAGCAGGCTTCCTGCGGAGCAGGGAGCCCGATGCGGGGCTCGATCCCAGGACCCTAGGATTATGACCTGAGCCAATGGCAGACGCTTAACGACTGAGCCACCCAGGCGCCCCTGTTCAATCCATTTTAGAGATTGAACTGAAGACTGCGGAGATGTACAGGATGATGACATCCCATCCAGTTGGGGGCAAAATTTGGGAAAGTTTCCTTAAGATAGAAATCCTTGAACTAGAATTTTTTTTTTTTTTTTTAAGATTTTATTTATTTATCTGACAGAGACACAGCAAGAGAGGGAACACAAGGCGACTGGGTGGCTCAGTCGTTAAGCGTCTGCCTTCGGCTCAGGTCATGATCCCGGGGTCCTGGGATCAAGCCCCGTATCGGACTCCCTGCTCAGCGGGAAGCTTGCTTCTCCCTCTCCCACTCCCCCTGCTTGTGTTCCTGCTCTCGCTATCTTTCTCTCTGTCAAATAAATAAATAAAATCTTTAAAAAAAAAAAAATAAAGGGAACGCAAGCAGGGGGAGTGGGAGAGGGAGAAGCAGGCTTCCCGCAGAGCAAGTAGCCCAATGCGGGGCTCGATCCCAGGACCCCGGGATCATGACCTGAGCCGAAGGCAGCTGCTTAACCAACTGAGCCACCCAGGCTCCCCTTGAACTAGAATTTTGACAGCTAGAAGTGAGAATTGAAGGTTCAAGCAGAGATTTCCAGGAGAGGAATTTATATGCTGAGAATAAGAATTTGGTTAATTGAGAATTTGATGAATAAATGTTTTATTAGGAGCTAGAGGGGATGTTCCTGGAAAGGGGTAATTAAGGAACAGATTTGGGAGAGTTTTCCATGCTAAGATAGGGAATTTGGATTTTCTTCATATTAGAGTGGTTAGCTATTGAAGATTTCTAGATAGAACTGTGTCAGTATTTGTACATTAGGGATGTTAATCTGGAACTTATGAGTTGTATGGTGGAAGAAATAGATCATGGAGGACGAGAGGTTAGTCTGTCATTACCCAGAAGACCGCAATAATTAATTGAAGAAAGTTGTTGGTACTCAAAATGGGGAGGAGGAAATAGTATGAAATATTGTTAAATACCTTGAGGTATTATGAGGTCTTATCTCTGGGGAAGATGAGGGATGAGGAATAGAGAAGGGACAAATGACTTGTGAGCTTGAGCTGAGATGATTTAGAGAATGACATGCTATTAATACTGGATTGTAATGTTTGTGTTTGAGGTTCTGTTCCCTGTCGGGTACTCTCTGAATCCAGGCTTGCTTATTCTGTTTGCCTGCTCACAGACCTCTGCCTTTTTCAGTACAATTTGTCTGTCCTTCAGTGTAGACAGCTTTCCTAGTCTGCCCGCCAAAGCTAAATAAAACAAAAAGAATGCCTGTCCTGCATTCCCTTTTCCAGTTTGCTATTTCTTGCTAATAAATTAACATGAGTTCATGTAAGCTCAAATATGCATTTACACACACACACATAGTATTTCATGGGGACTTCTTAGAAATATGCTATGAGATTAGAAAAGTGATATTGTCATGTTGTATTTCGGATGCAGTAGGAAGGATATGGTTTTGGGCTAGGCTGTCTAGGGCCATGCCATCCTGTCTATGGCTGAAGGGACCCTCATTTTCATGTTACCAGTATTTTCAAGTGAAAGGTGAATTCAGTCTGTCCATGGGATTCTGTAGTCCGTGAGTACAACTCTGCTGCACTCAGACCACTTGATGTAAATTCATTAGCAAACTATGATATAATTAATTTCTCAGGTTTATTAAAATCATCTCTTATCAGGTATTAGAAATCTTGACATTTTATGTGTCACCGTTTCAATAATTATATACGATTTCATGTATTAAGCAAGTTGGCTCTTCTGTTTTGCTGGTGAAGACCTGGAGTTTAAGCCTTTGCAGTTAGTGGGTGATAGAGAATAAATAAAGCTTTAAGGGAAAATTATGTTTTTATAATAGAAGTGAGTATTTAGCTCATGTAATTTGCTGTCTGAAGTGTCACCTGGCTCTGTGCTTCAAAAAGGATGAGAAGCTTTCTAAGTAATCTTTGTGACATAATTTCCAGCCTTCTCTTAACTTTGCATAGTTTAAGATAAATATGAAATTTCCTCAGATGAACAAGTCTGGTTCAACTTCTCTTTACGTAGAACATTACAGTTTGCATGAAGGATACTGTGCAGACAGTTAGCGTTCTTTTTTTCCCAATCATTAAAACAGTACATTTGCTTTATAAATTTTTTAAAATATAGAAATTGCTCTGAATATTTGATGTTTTAGATATATTAGTACATAAAAAATTTGGGTTTTACTGTATCTTGTTATTTAACACTAATCTTCAGTATTTTGTCTTGTTATTACCTAGTCCTCAAAAAACTTGATTTTTAATTGTATGGATTTATAATAATCTAGCCATTTTTGTATTTAACTTGTTTCTAATTTTTCACTATTATAATTGATGCTTTGAAGAAGATACTTGTGTATATTTCTTGGAATATGCTCTGGAAATTTCCTTAGGATAAATTCTAAAGGTGAAGTTAATTAAGACAAAGAATATGCCTATTTTAAAATTACTTGATATATGGGTAAATTGCTCCTCACAAAAGTGCATGGTTTTATACTCTGACCAGCAGTTCTGAGAGTTCTGTTTCCCCACACAATTGAAGATATGAATTAACAATTCATTACATTTTTGTTAATTTGATCGGTATTAAATGATATCTTACTGTTTTATTGTCTTAGTGCCTTAATAATCTATATTCCCCTTCTGTCTTTGTTTTCTTTCCCTTATCATTATTGTTTGTATTTGCAGAATAGTGAATTCATGTTATATTCAAATAAGTACATTACACACTGTGACAAATAAAGGGCTTGTAAATATTTAAATATATTCATGTGAGACTCTAAAAAACTATTATTATAACAAAATGATTGTTTAATGAAAACTTCGTAATAGTATGTGGAAAGCATTTTTACTAAATGAAATCTAAATGTGCTTAAAGATCACAATAATACTTTCTGATTTACATTTTGAAATGTGTGATAAAATCGTTATAACAAGACTCTTTTCCTCTAATAAGTCTTTTTCATGTCAAAGTATGTCCATTGGCATTTTTCAGTGTGGTCAAGGTAGATTGTTTAAATATTAATTGTAACCCTGTGAAGACTGTGATTGATGATCTCATCCAGAAGTTATTTGATACGCTTGTTCTTTCTTTGAAGAAGTCCATCCAGGGTAAAGATACTCTTTAATTTTTATTTTAACTTAATTTTATACATAAAGGCATATACTTTGATAATTAGAAATGTAAATCCCAGTGATGATTAAAATCAACCAACCTAGAAAGTATTATGAAATGAAGTGTTCTTAAAATGATAATTTTAATAAAGTAGGAAAGTCCATATCCAACTCTTAAGAGGTCTAAAAATGGAAGGCATTTTTACTATTTGCCATAGGAGCAAGTATCAGTTTGTTGTATATGTTACTGAGAAAGGTAGGTAGTTCTGCTAGAATGTAGTCCTTCTTTCAAATTACTACTGTTTTCCAAAATCCCACATTGTTTCTTTTTCCATTAAACTGAGACATGTTAACAAATTATCTAAAAGACTGGAAAAGTTACCAATTTTGAGCAAAATTTACTAATAATGAGTACATTTTAACTTCCTCAAAATTTTGAGGTATAATGTGAAGCAGCTAAACATCCATGACGAGAAATTTCTTTGCTTATTCTGTATTTTAAAATTTCGTTGTATGAGCAAATAAAAATTTAAGATTTAATGTATGCTATGTAGTGATGACTTCTAACACTCTTTGCTTTTAAAATGATGCAATGGAATGTTTTTGGTGATAATAACATTCTGTTTCAATGTCATTACTCAGCTCACCTACATGAAATCGATACGTTTGTTACTGAGGCTGTGGAAGTTTTAACAGTCATGCCCCAGTCTGTGGAGGAGATCGGCGATGCAAATTTACAGTATAGTAAGCTACAGGAACGGAAACCAGAGGTGAGGATTGCAAAGTAATCAGTTTATTTGTACTGTACTGGAGATGTTTTTTTTTTTAATTTTATTTTATTATGTCATGTTAATCACCATACATTACATCATTAGTTTTTGATGTAGTGTTCCATGATTCATTGTTGAGATGTTTCAGTTAGGTAATATTATGTGACTATTTAGAAATATCGTATGATTTCAGTATTGTAAGAGAGTCCGTATTGTCCGGTCCAGTTGGTCAGCTCACGATTGGACTCTTGCTGGTACGTTGGTGCGGTGAGACAGTGACAGTCCTCTTTATTGCTGTCTTCAGGAGTACTCACAGTCTGTTTTCGGATGTGCCGTGTTAGGATCAGACTTTCCGTAAATAATTCATGCTGTTACTTCCAGGGTCGTAACTTTAGGATGCTGGAGTGTGAGGTTAGAGCTGAATTTAGGACTACACACACACAATGCACATACACACTCACATATAGAGTGATGATATTATGGGTGATTTTAACTGTTTAGAAGAAGGAAGAGAAATCATTCAGGTCAGGAAACAAACTTTTATGTGTCCCTCCTGTGTGATAGACTTGAAATTATAAAGATAGTTCAGAGGTGAGTGAAATAATATACCTTCACGGTGTAACACAGCGCGGGGGTTAGAGAAGGAGGAATGAGTGTGTCTCCTAGAAGTTTGGCTTGAGCAGCTGGGAAGCTACTGGTATCATTTACTGCGAATGGCAATGACTGGAAGAGGAAGATGTTGGGATTTTGGAGGTGGTGGGGATTGAGATATGAGATGCAAGTTGAATGAGGAATATGGAACGTAGAATAAAGACTAGAGATGAAAACTTGAATGCCATCTTTATATGCATGAAATGCGAAGCCATGGGGTGGACTAGACCATGTGGTGGATAGCAGACAATGGAGGCTGTGGGAGCAGGGTAGAACATCCCAAAATTTAGAGCTGAAGCGTAAGAGGAGGTGCAGAGGAGACTGAGGGTGAAGTGGGAGAGAAGACACAGAAACGAGGAGAAAAGACATGGATGTCACATGCTAGGGCACCGCGTGAGGCAGGAGGAACTAGACAAGATCTCTGGCACATGAGCCACGTCAGGACCTCAGGGCTGATCCTGTCGATGCTGGGGAGTCTTTGCTGGGCTCTAAGCAGCAGGATGTTACAGAATTGTGTTTTGATGTCTCTCTCTTGCCGTGCGGATTGGATGGAGGAGGAGTGGGGGCAGGCTGACTAGGAGACTGTCGTCCTGTCTTTTCAGGCCCATCTAAGTCCTGTTCACATGTGGGAAATTAGAGCCTTACTTTCTTCTTTCTCTTCTACCGAGTGTCCTAGTGCAGAATGGCTCGGTTCCATGTTTTCAGTTGTCCTTTTCTTAAGGATCTTCTTCATGACTTTTCCTCTCTGTTGAGTAGAATAATGTAGTTTATTTCTGCTTTTAGATAATCCCTAATCTTAGTTCTTTTAGAAGCCCTTTTAGCATTTTCTTATGAGTAGAACTGGTATAGTAAGAACTTTGCCTTGAATATCACTGTAGCATTGTCCTTACTGATTCACGGTGTCGTTCGGTCTGTAGAGCACCTTTATGATCCTTTTTAATGCTCATGTTAGACGGCCTTAGCTGGGTTTGCATATATAATAATAAGTTAGTATTAGGAGCTTCATATCCAGGAATTTAACAAACCATTTCAGAGCAGAAATCTTGATTTTAAAAAAGCTGGTCACGGAACAAGTAAGAATAAATGAACCTTAAGAAATTTGATAAAATAGTTTGTTTTTTTACGTGTTGTTTCTTCAACCTTTAGATTTTGCCCTTATTCCAAGAAGCTGAAGATAAAAACAGACTTTTACGAACTGTGGCAGGTGGAGGTTTGGAAACAATTAGCAATCTGAAAGCTAAGTGGGATAAATTTGAGTTGATGATGGAAAGTCACCAACTTATGATAAAAGATCAGGTAAGAACCTTTTAGTCATTTTCTTAAAATGGAAACTTGATTTTTTCTCACTTAAGATCTCTTGCTTATCTTTATTCTGTTACAGTTCAGGTAGATAAGAATTTTATATTGCTGATGAAATTGGCCTCCTCAGTACTTCTGTGTAGTAAACCACTTCACATAGTTGATTCGCTTCCTGCCATACAAAGAATGTATGCCATGTTATTTTCAGTTTTTCTTAGGAGCGAATTTGTTTGCCTACTACGTATGGTGTCTTCTAAGGGACAACCTGGTAGTCATACACATCTCTTATACTCACGTCCTGTTGACTGAACTTATTACTACTCTTTGGCGTGGGTGACCGGGACACGCCCCCTTAATTAAGCAGCTGTATGCTCGTGTGGGACAGCTCTCGTGACTGGCCAAATCTTTATCACATCAACTTTGTTGAGAGTTGTGGTGGAAGCTGCTAATAACATGAATGATTTTTTAATGATGATGCTTGCAGTATATCTCTTATTGCTGAATATTTGTGGTCTAATTTATGGTCTAATTTTGAAATCAAAATTTTATTGTACTTAAAATCAATAATTGAAAACAATCTTTTGAAAAACTGGTATTGGTGTTTATTCACCTCTAAATAGAAAATGTTAGAAATAAAATATGAAAGGGAAGTGAGGTTTTACTCTGAACTGAATTATATAAACTCTTGACTCTTACAGATTGAAGTAATGAAAGGAAATGTGAAGTCACGTCTTCAGATCTACTATCAAGAATTGGAAAAATTTAAAGCTCGTTGGGACCAACTAAAGCCTGGTGATGATATTATTGAAACTGGCCAGCAAAATGCTCTTGATACAAGTGCCAAATCAATAAAAGAGAAAAAAATTGAGTTTGATGATCTTGAAGTCGTAAGGAAAAAGCTGGTGTATGTTTTTTCTTTAAAATTGACAGTAATCATTTTGATTCATATTTGCATATGTTAAGCCAGTAACATTCTTACATCTGTTTATCTTAATGTAAAATTCTGTAGTTTTAAAGACAGAACTAAGAAGGGCTCATGCTGTTGCTTTCTTAGGAGTCGTGGCTGGGCTCTGTCAGGAGAGGAAAAAAAAAGCAAATTTCTGTTTAGGCCTAGAAGTAGAACAGAAAACTAAATTGACTTAAAAGTTAAATTAGGGAGTCGGAATACTTGCTTTCTGTGCTTTCGTTGTATTTAAAAATGGGATATATAAAATTAATGGCAGATTGCTTTCAGAGACTCTGAGAAAAAAAAATGAACCTAGCAAAATAACAAGACAATTACAAGAAAAAAATTGTTTTGTGTTACAATAATACAAGATATTAAGTTTATTTTATTTTAAAGATTTTATTTATTTGAGAGAGAGAGAGCATACAGGAGTGGTGGGGGTTGGGGGGGTGGATAGAGGGAGAGGCAGACTCACTCCCGAGCAGGGATCCCGACTCGGGGCTCGATCCCAGGACTCTGGGATCATGACCTGAGCCGAAGGCAGACGCTTCACCGACTGAGCCACCCAGGCGCCCACAAGGTATTAAGTTTAAATGTTGTTTTAGGTTTGGTCTCTGTTTACGCAAATGCATCCATAAGATAATTGTCTTCATGGGGGAGTGGAGGGTTTAGTACCACACTGACTAAATGGCATTATACCTTTTATCTAAAAGGGTATCTTATATTCCAGAATCTAACTCTTGGATATTAATATTCATCTCTTCTCAGTTAATCCATGAATATAAATAATTCTGAATATTTCTATTTTTATGACGTATATGATGTACATAAATAGATGTGTTACCAGCTCTACTTTGACTCCTTTAGAAAAACGCACATTTATGAATTTAAAAGAGGTTATACTTAAGTAGTTACAGTAAAATTCTCATGCAGTCCCCCACTGTCTGGCTCCCTGTCAGATACGCAGGTGTGCGCACATGCATGCACACACAGGGAATGCAGTTCAGTAACAGTGAGATGTAACAGTTTTTTAAAAATCTAATGATATTTCACTCTTTGTTTCTATAGTGATGATTGCCATCATTTTGGACTAGAAGAGCCCAACTTGTCCTTGGCGTATAGCATCTCCAAGGACATTGAGAGCTGTGCACAGATTTGGGCGCTTTATGAAGAGTTTCAGCGGGGGCTTCAGGAAATGGCCAGCGAAGACTGGATTACGTTTCGGTGTGGCTCATAAGCACTGTTTAGATTCTTATAACTTGGTGGTGTGTTGGGGGATGTGCATTTTAAGGTGTCCTGGTGTTTTCCAGGACTAAGACGTATCTGTTGGAGGAGTTCTTGATGACTTGGCACGACAGGTTACGGAAAGTGGAAGAACATTCGGCCATGACCGTGAAGTTGCAGTCAGAAGTCGACAGATACAAAGTAAGACCTGGTGCTCCTGCTGCGCGAGAGTCATCTTGGGGTCGTTATGCAGCCGAGGGGGCTGGGAGTCAGTTTCTGGTTTTAGTGATGCCATCACATGAAGAAAACAGGAAGGATAGAATAAACCCTAGAAATTACTGGTATTTCTCCTACGCTTTTGAAAAGTTTTAACTAACAAATTTATGCTTTCCATAAATTGGAGTGTTTATACCTCCTACTGCAATTTAGGTTATGGGTCATTTAGCATATTTAGGATATAGGTCGTATCCTAAATAATAAAAATAGAAATATTTTAGGTCATGTTTTAAAATACATCAAGCTACAAAGGGATATTTGCATGTATCCACAGCAATGTTTAATAAAATTAACTAATAATTATTAAATTATTATTAAATAATTAATAAATTAATGTGCAATTCTGTTTGAGAATTTGATTTCTAGATTATTAAATAAAATAACAGTAATTAAAATTTTTATAGCTAATCATAAAAGGGGATAACAATTTGCATTTTGATAATATATGTTCATGTGTGTACATATGTTTTTTTAACAGACTGTGATACCTGTTTTGAAATATGTGAGAGGAGAGCATCTATCTCCAGATCACTGGCTTGACCTTTTTCGTCTACTTGGTCTTCCTCGGGGGACTTGCCTGGAGAAGTTACTGTTTGGTGATCTCCTCAGAGTAGCTGATACGATTGTTGCCAAAGCTTCAGACCTTAAAGTAGGGTTCACTTTTATAAATATCTCATAGATATGACCTTTGTTAACATATGGTTTTGCTTTGTATTTTATTTAAATAAAACAGCAAGTTAAATTTTTTTCCTCTTAGTATAGTGACCGTATTCCCCTATTCCATTATTTTTTCTTTCGTAATGCCTCTGAATATGTGTGGGGGTATAGAAGCATCATAAACCCCTTCCTTGAGAGAGAGAAAAAATATGAAATGAAGAAATGTCTTGGTTTAAGGGAGTCAGCTTTAATTAAAAAAAACAAACAAATACAAATCATTTTACATAAAAATATATTTAAAATCATGGGATATATTGTAAATAAAAGCGAAGAGAAGCCAAAATCCAGAGAGCTAAACCAAGAACCAATTTGCTAATCAGGTTTAGAAAAGGTCTCAGGTAAAAGTAAAACTTGCACAGCTCTCAGTTTTAACATTTTACTTTCTGTGTTGCGTTTTGCCCATTCAGTGTAAAAATGAAAGAATTCGCTCTCTTTTAAAGATTTTATTTATTTATTTATTTATGTGAGAGAGAGCGACCATATGCACACACGGGGGGAGGGGCAGAGGGAGAGAATCTCAAGCAGACACCCCACTGAGCGAGGAGCCCGACCACATGGGGCTCGATCTCACGACCCTGATGTCTCGACCTGAGCTGAAACCAAGAGTCAGATGCCTAACCGACTGAGCCACCCAGGCGCCCCAAAAAGAAAAGTACTCTTGATGTCAGATTGTCATATTTCGTACTTAAGATATGTACCTTTGTGTGTGTTCATAATCTTGGAGCCTATTTAGATAATTGTGAGGTTATAAAGCATGACTTCTGTAGAAGATGGTTATTAATCACTTTAGGCGTATCAGAACTTAAAATTAAATTACAATAAAATTCCTGAGGTCTGCAAAGTTTTAAACATGACAGACTTTTTTTTTTTTTTTTCCAGAGAGGGGGAGGGAGCAGAGGGAGAGGGAGACAGAGAATCTTAAACAGACTCCATGCCCAGCACAGACCCTAATTTGGGGCTCGATCCCACAACCCTGAGATCATGACCTGAGCCGATATCAGGAGTTGGTCATGTAGCCTACTGAGCCACACAGGCGCCCCAAAGCCAGCCTGGTTTTGTGTTTTGTGATGGATTCTTGAATTCTTTTTCCTTTTTAGAAGTAAAAAGTATATGGTAGAACTTTATATATACTTTGTGTGAACCTGGATACTTAGTATCTGGTATCTCTTTGATACATTAGCAGTTCTCTTGGATTGCATGTAAAATATATTCACTTATTATTATTATTACTTGCTTTATTGTGAAAAACCAAATAAAAATATATCTTTTTTGAAATGTTTTATGATTTATGTCTATGGTAATTAATGTTGAAATAATAAATACGGATATTTTGTGTTAATTAGGATTTAAATAGTCGGGCACAAGGTGAAGTTACAATCAGAGAAGCTTTACGTGAACTTGATCTTTGGGGAGTTGGAGCAGTATTTACCTTGATTGATTACGAAGACAGCCAAAGTCGAACTATCAAGCTAATTAAAGACTGGAAAGACATAGTGAATCAAGTTGGAGATAACAGGTGCCTTCTTCAGTCCTTAAAGGATTCTCCTTATTATAAAGGATTTGAAGATAAAGTGTCAATTTGGGAAAGAAAACTTGCAGAATTAGATGAATACCTACAGAGTTTAAACCATATTCAGAGGAAGTGGGTATATCTGGAACCCATTTTTGGCCGTGGAGCATTGCCGAAAGAACAGACACGCTTCAACAGAGTTGATGAGGATTTTCGGTAAGTACGGCAGTGTAAGACATCGACATGCGTGGCAGTTTTTTCATTCATATCACGAGGGGCTTAACACAAGCTGAGTACCTTTATGTTACGAGTGTTGTCTGTGTCTTCAACCTCTTTCTCTCTGCTGGATCCCTCTGAGGAGCTGTTTGCTCTCATTCAGCCATTTACTTCTTGAACCACGTTGATCTGATTGCTGTCCCTACCACTCTACTGGATATTAGCAATAATAGTATGGGAGCACAAGGGTGATGATGACAGGACTGATCTATACCTGCCATTTCCTAGGGTTACCCATTCCTTTCCTGTTGTAATTTGCTGGGCATTTTGCATGCCTCGTTTTACTTCATCTCTGACTAGTATTTACAGAGGTGAGCATCTCTTGTTGGAGAGTTTCTTCCCTTGGCTTCTGGGATACTGTCCTCTGGTTTTCTGGTCATCTGGGTCCGCTCGAGTTCCTGGTGCTCAGGCCTCTCTCAGCATGTAGGTTTGGGCCCTCCCCCGGTTTCAGGCTCCGGTTCTCTCTCTCTGTGTGCGCTCTGTGGGCGCTCATGGCCACCCCCTCATTCTTTTCCACCTGCTGCGGCCTCTCAGGGTATTTATCGAGCCCATCTTTCTCCTCTGAGCTCCAATATACTGAACATCCTCAGCACTTCAAAACTAGATTCACGAGTTCATCCCTTTGGCCCAAATCTTTCCCATTCCTTTCTCAGTCACTGGTACCTTGACTCAGAGCGGAAACATAATGGATATTTGACCTCCCCAAACACCTCCAAATGCACGTTTGTTAGCACGTTTGTTGATTCTAACCTACTTGATCTATTGGAGCGTATCTTTTCTGTCTCTCCTTTCTCCCGACCTTCGGCTTGCGCTCGTCTTCTCCATTAAGCCGCTTGCCCAGCGGCCAGAGTAGCCTGTGACAAGGGAAGTTTGATTGCTGCTTTTCTTTCCCTTTGCTCCAAGGATAAAGCCTAGTCTGCTCCGTGTCCACTTCTGCAGCCTCCCTTGCACTGCTCTGTTTGCTTCGGAGACGCTTTTGCTCCCCTCCTGCTCACCGGTGTTTTCTTTTACTCACTGTGCAGATCTCCATCTCAGTGACTTTCTCAAGCCATAGGTTAGGGGTTGTCCTATTAGCTGTGTTAAGAATACTTTGTACTTTTCCTTCTTAGCGTTTGTCATAATTTTATTTAAATATTTTTAGAAAATATTTAATATCTTTCTCTGTCACTGGGCCATTATCTCTACGAGATAGGGCTTAATAGGTGTTTAGCGAATGAATGAAATTGGAGAATTTGCAATAAGGTAGGTTGAAAATGGTAATGGGGGAGCACATGGCTCGCTCGGTCAGTGTAACATAGGACTCCAGATCTCGGGGTCATGAGGTCAAGCCCCACACTGGGTGTAAAGCTCACTTAAGAAGAAATGAAGTATTTAAAAACAGTAATGGGCTATTCTTAATTTTTAGCGTTATTTCTTAGAAGCATAGTGATGTTTTGCTGTTAAAATAGGGTTACTTCTAGTTTGTTCCAAGCAGGCAAAAAATAAATGTCTCAGTATTTCTCTTTCAGCCGGAAACTGCTAAAATAAAGGTAAAAATAACTATTTTTTCTTCTGTAGGTCAATAATGACTGACATCAAGAAAGACAATAGAGTCACAACGTTAACTACCCAGGCGGGAATCAGAAATTCTCTGCTGACGATACTTGATCAGCTTCAAAGATGTCAGAAATCATTAAATGAGTTTCTGGAGGCATGTTTTTTGGAAGTACTTCTATAATAAATTTTAAAGTCCTTTATTGTGTGACTCATTTGAAGAGCTAAGGCTCTTGTTCTTGTTTGTGTCTGTGTCAGGAGAAACGCTCAGCGTTCCCCAGGTTTTATTTCCTCGGTGATGATGACCTGCTGGAGGTGCTGGGCCAGTCGACTAGCCCCTCGGTGATCCAGTCTCACCTCAAAAAGCTGTTTGCTGGTAAGAGTCAACAGGTCTCCGACACGTAGTTACTGCGTTTCAGGATCTGCCAGACGTAGTATTAGGCTCCAAGGTAGACTGTCGAATAGAATGCGTGTCCCACACTCAAGAAGAGTTTATAGTTTAGTGGAAAGACAGCCTGCTGCGTGGACAGATCCACAGCACCTCCTGCGGTTGGCACAGCCGCGGCTGAGGAGCAGTTCGTGTCCTCCTGGGGCGTCTTGAAGGGGACATCGAAGCTGCGGTCTGCAGAGTGTGCCGGTCATCGCTAGCAGCAAGATGGGAAGGCGTCAGGCACTGGGTGCAGAGAGAAGGAGAACGCGCCCCTTCATTGCCGAGTGGACGCCCTCTGAAGGCGTTGCCAGTGGGGAGGTCTGGGGCGGGGAAGGGCCGTCGGGGGCCAGCTGTGGGCTGAGGCGAGGTCCCCTGGTGAACAGTGTGGTGACAGAGCCGTGCGCGTCCCTCCTGCTGAGTTGCTGTCGGCGGGTCAGGGACCATGCACTCCGTCTGCTATAAAAATAATGGTGACTGTTGTTTCAGAATGTTCCATTTGTTGGGAGAACAGCCATATTTTTCAAATGAAGTAAAACACTGTCACCATCTTCGCTTACGGTCAGGGGTCAGCCACCGACAGGCCCCAGGCCGACTGGCTCAGTGCCGGGCTTCCTGCCGTGCGGTTTTGTTGGAGCGCAGCGTGCCCTTCAGGGTTGGGGATGGCTCTGGTGCGGCAGTGTGCGGTGGAGGAGGTGACCGAGGCCGTACGGCTGTGGAGCCCTCCTGTCTTCGCTCCCGGTGCCCCACACCCGTGTTCCCTGGCCCTGGGCGCGAGGCCCTCAGGCGCTCCATCCGCAGCTCTGGTTTGGGCTGTGGGAGGCAGTGGCCGGAGCTCTTGGAATCAGCAGGCTTGCTTTCAAACTCGGCCTCTACCCGGGATTAGCCAGCTCCCAGTTTACCTCTCTGAAGTTTACTTTCCTCCTCTAATTGGAAATAACAACTTATGGGGTTTTTGTGAAGATTAAAATTGGGTGTATATGTATATCAGTATATTGAAGTATTTTTGTCTACCATAAAATAAAATACAAATCTGGGGGAAGGGAGGTCCCGTTTGCCCTCCCCATTCCTTCTTCTCTTTTGTCTTGTATCATGTTAGTGGAATCATCAGTATGTGTTCCTACGCGCTCATTTGTGTCTGGCCATTTTTTGCTCATCATCATGTTTTTGAGATACCTGCAACTACATTTTATTCCTTTTTATTGCTGAGTAGTGTTCCGTTATTTGAATATAACACTTTATTCATTCACCTATTGGTGGCCATTTTGGTTCTTTTCAATTTTTGATTAGGAAAAACTGTTCTATTACATAGGAGAATCAACATAATTCCTATACATTATAATACATATTATGAGGTACACATTATACACTGTGGTAATGATGTATCTTGTTTAATAATTATGTCTTTAATCCTTTTACATTTCAATTGTTCTTTTATATTATAGGTATTAACAGTGTGTGCTTCGATGAAGAATCTAAACATATAACTGCAATGAAATCTTTAGAGGGAGAAGTTGTACCTTTTAAAAATAAAGTTCTTCTATCAAATAATGTAGAGGCAAGTAGTTCTTCAAGTATGAAAATAAAAAGAAACTATGAACTTTGTATCAAAAATAATTTAGTCTATTTGTAGGGTAAACTTAGGCCTTTTAGGAAACTCATCTCGTATCTTAAAAGAATTATTTGTTAGGTTGAGAATGATTTGATATTGAAGAAAATACAGATTTTTAGTCTTTGGAAGGCATCGTGTAACTATGAAAAGAATCTTTGCTTTGGAGACGGAAAGACTGGATATTAATCTTAACTCCTCAACTTATTAGCTATGTGACTTGGAATCACAGCTTTCTTATCTGTAAAATACCCATTTTACTACCCATCTTACTGTCTGTTGCAAAGACTGTCTGTTGAAAATTAAATGAGATGACTGGCTTTAAGTACACTAGATAGTGTTAGGAGCCTAAATACTCACTAGGTACTTGAAAAAGATGATTTACTTCAGAAGGTGGAATTATGATTTGTTATTGACACTCACACACCCAAAATGTATTGTATGAGGTGATGGCTGTATGAGATGATTTTATATGAGATGATTAGGTGAACAAGTAAGTTTAAAATGAATGCATGCACAGGACGACTATTGATTAATGGGCCCTGGATCCTTGGAAGTAAATGGTCAAAGGCGTCCGACAGGGATACCGCTGAAACCAGACAGCAGGAGGTCGCAGCACATTGAACTGTAACTTTCACGGACCAGGATTATCTTCCAGCTGGCGGCCGGGGCCCATGCCTGATCACACACATACCTGTCTCTACCGTTGGGCAGAATTTCTTTTCCTGAGTGGACCTTAACATTTGATGAAATGTTGATGACATCAGTCAGGTGATTGGAAGCACAGGTTTGTTAGAAGCTCCCATGTTTATGTTAGGTGAAAGGTTTTGTTGCTGTGTTGTTGTTTGCCCGTCTTGGGGTTTTGTGGGCAGCGGATGAAGAGAGAGGAGGAGCGTGCGTCTGAGCAGTAGGTCCGCAGCAGCTTTGCCAGCCGAGGGCACAGGAAGTCCACAGGCTGAGGCCGTGATCAGCAGAGCGGTTGTGTGCGGCCTCTCCCAGAGTCGTTCTCATGCCGGAGCCCCCGCGCCGGCTGAGCTGCAGTGAAGTTCAGGCTGCTGCATACCAGAAAGGGTCCAGAGTTGGAGAAGTCCAGAACTTAGAGTTTAATGATGATGAAAAGCTATTTGCAGTGTAGGTTTTGCACTTAATATTTTATTGCAAATATACAGTCTTTTAGAGTCATGATTAATAAATATTCATTGCTAGTGTTATCAGTTATTGTTGTTCTGTTAACTCCAGTTAACTTTATTATTTTATCTATCTTAAAATGAAAAATGTATTATTTTGACCCCAAAACAGAATTAGTTTTGTTTAAAGAAGTAGCTTAGCTCCCCACATAATAGAGCTCACCCTAATAAAGCAGTCCCTTCTTCCACTGCAGCTTTCTGAATGTGAGCTCACAGGATAGCATGAGCCCCGAGATGAGCCAGTCACTGCGACTCTGCTTTATTGGCCCGGCTCTCTAGTTTGATTTCTTGTAACATTGAAATGAAGGGGTTAGTTTGCTCGTATTATGGTCATTTGTAGAGATGACAGTGATAGCTAACTGTACATTTATGAGTTTTCACACTTAACCATTATCCCAAGAGGTAAGAAAATTGTTTTCCTCAAATTATTTAATTTCTTTATTAATAAATTATTATATGTCATATGACACATTTTGGGAATGTGAGAGTCAATAAGAAATTATAATCCTGCCTCTTGAAATAAATGAATAGGGTCAGTCAGTAGAGTGTATATTTGTTTTATGACTTGTGTATATTATTATTTTTTTGAAAGGTTTATTCAATTATTTTGAGAGAGAGAGCACATGAGCAGGCGGGAAGGGCAGAGGGAGAGAATCTCACCGCTGTGAGATCACGACCTGAGCCAAAACCAAGAGTTGGATGCTTACCTGACTGAGCCACTCAGGAGCTCCTTGTATATATTATTCTTAATTTTATTTTCAGACCTGGTTAAATGATTTAGCCTTGGAAATGAAGCAGACTTTGAAGCAGTTGTTGATAGAATGTGTTACTGCTGGACGAAGTTGTCAAGGTTCAGTTGACCCATCCTCGTTCCCTTCACAGGTAAGGGGCTCGTGTCTGGCAGATAGGCAGGCCTGGCTTCATGGGAAGGTCCCTGACACGGAGGCTGGGGGCCCGACAACTGGCATCATCTTGTTCTCTCTTTTCTGTAGCAGTTTCTGACAGATTGCTTAACTTCTGAGTCTTTGTTCCTTCCGCTGTAGACTGTGACAGAAGACCTGCATGGTGGTGATTGAGAGGCTTTCAGGCAGAGGTCAGAGGCGCTCAGGCCAGCCAGGGGCTCAGCGATGCAGTGGCTTCCTGGTTCCAGGTGGTTAGTGCATCACTGACGCAGAGGCCCAGGGTCTGTGCACTGGGCCTCCGTCTCCCGTCAGTCATCCAAGAGGTTGGCGCTGGTGGGAGGTTAGCGGGGCGTTCGTGCGTGTCTGAAATAGGGCCATGGCGCCGAACTGGGGTGTCGGCAGGGGAGCCGAGAGCTAGTCTGCATGGTGGGTCGTGGACCTGAAGCGTGGCCGCGGATCTGGATCTTACAGGACGTGGTCCCGGTCTTACCCGGTGTGGTGCAGTGTAGTGCTGAGACTTGTGCTAAACATCCTTCCTTGTTCAGGATTCGTTTCACTGAGGCTGAGACTCACACCGCAGGTACGGGACATCAGGGGCTTCGGTTCTCGGCACCTGTAAAGAGCAGGCATTGGAGATACTCTGTGATGTCTCACAGGAAAATCTACCCCACTGTTCAAGGTTATGTGCTTTCCACACTAAACCATTTAGTAGCTATTGGAACAAGTTTTTTGTTGGTTCTTTCAAAGCTTGAGAAGTTAGATGGGAAACTTGAATATTTTCGATTCTTAGCCACTGTCTCATTCCTGTCATTTGCGTCTTCTGGTAGGTCGAGACAAACTGAAGTATGTTTTAACAGTTCTTGTTAAGCTCTTAGAGAAAACTAAGGGTAATCATCAGCGAACAGTAATGCCATTGCAGAGTCCCAGGTAAGCTGCTCTGTTGCTTCTGGAAATGTTCTCTACTCCTTTCGACTTCCAGGTAGGATTCAAGTGAACTTGGAATAAAAGACAGAGTTTTAAAACATTTCCAGAAGGAAGGATTGTGTAGCGATTGATTGGGGGCGTGACAGCGGTGTCAGGAGATGCGCGGGGGCGCTGTAGGCGCGGGAGGGAAGCTGCTGGTCCGAGCCTGCAGCCCACCTCAGGGCTCGCAAGCACCTGGCTGGGAACGGGGACTACAGAAAGTGTCGGTAGTTCACTGTCTCCATAAAAACATGAGCTACTGAAAGTAGGAATAGTTTGTTGTCAACCAAAACAAAGAATTCTGGTGTCTTAGCAGTTAGTGCGAAGAAAAATTTCTCTCAAGAGCCTTTACGTGTGGGGCTTGGATAGCACACCTGCATGAGTGTCTGGTGTGAGTCATACTGCTGGTTCAGCTTTTGGAGGCTTTTTGTAGGGGCCTGAAATAGTGTAGAGAAGGAGCGCTGTGATCTGGGAAGGAGACAGCACGCCGAGTGGAAGGGATCCGACAGGCCCTGGTTCACATCCTGCTTTTGTCTGTGTTCTCGGACTGACTCTTGTGGGCACTCAGTCCAGAGGGCGTGATGATACGTATGGAGCCAGGTTGTTTTGAAGCTTAAAGTGTGAACGTTTGCAAAGCACTGTTAATGAGTGCTGGCTTTTAGGTTATTAATAATATCAGTGACTGCCCAGATACCGTAATGGTAGTGTGGCCTGAGAAGTAGCCAGGACTGCATTTTGACTACTATTTCTCTTAGCCTCTCACAGAAGTTGTATAGCAGACTGTTAAAAATTGAGATTATCAGTGTGCACTTCAAATGCAGAAATTTGGTAGTATTGCCTGAAAGGGAATCCACAGATAGGAGTATTAGTTTGGAGGTAGCAAGTGAACATTTTTGTATGAAGATTAAAGAGCAAAGGTCTTTCTCAAAAAGCGGATTTGGATCTGCTTAAATGCTTCCTCATACACTTGATGAAAGAGGCTGGTGAGTTTGTCCCGCAAATTAGGGGGGACAGCTTTGCCCCGGAAAGAGTTACTCCTCCTCTAAAGAATGGTATTTAATGCTATTTACATAATGATATTTATATAATGTTTTTGATAGTATGTTAACACATTGTCTTTAAGTTCGAACAAGACGGCAGCTTAGCCTGCTGTGTGAAGTTATAAAATGTATATGTAGATAACTAAATGAGTTAATCTGGTAAGTAGAGGCATCTGATGATATTCATCTAGATGCTGAAAAGTATCTGTCAGAAAAAACTGTCCCATAGTAATTGGTCAGTAGGTTTAGTCGTTTTATATGATTGGTTTTCTGCATTCATCTAAGAACTCTACTAAACTATTTTAATAGAAGTTTTCAAAGGCTAGTATAATGTATAACGTATAGTTAACGTATAACGGTTTTATCAGTAGCCGTGCTAGGTTGGTTCTGTTACAGAAAGTCTTTCAAGCAGTGTTAATATTTCATGTTTTATGTAAATATAAGGATGTCTCTTGATCTATAGCTAGTTTCTGTTTATGGGTATTAGACTGAAAGATGAAGACAGAACTTAAGATAAAATTGGAATTTCGGAAGTTTAGACTCCTTTAGTAGCCTGAGATTATTTTGGAATGCACTGATACCTTTGCATCCTTTTTCTGACAAGAAGCCATTCATAAAGAGGAGAGTCGGGAGAAGAAAATACAGAGCCTCTTAGGTTACGGGGAGCCTGGTGTGTTCTAGGACCAGGCACTAGGCCCGTGGGAGAGTAGCTTGAGGTGAGTTCTTGGTGAGCTTTCCCGGGACAGTGTTGCAGGGACCGGTGATACCTTCTGTTAGAGACCCAGTACACAGCTGGGGGTCTGGGAAAAGGCATCTCCCCTTCAGTTGATGAAGTTTTCTAAGTAAATTTACCTTTCAAAAATAACTTTTCTCTTTATTCATTAGATACTATGTTTGGCAGAGCAGATTAAATTCACTGAAGATGTAGAAAATGCTATCAAAGACCATAGTCTTCATCAGATTGAAACACAGCTGGTGACTAAGCTAGAGCACTATACTGCCGTTGATACAAGTTCGGAGGATCCAGGGAACACTGGTATGAAAACTGGTCCGTCTTCTGCCTGCTTTGGGGTTATCTGAACTTTTTCTTGTTACTCTATCTTAATTTATGTCTTGTGTTTTTGACTGTATCTTTCAACCCATCACCTATTTCAGAGGTTTAGTTTAAGAATTAGAATATACATGCTTTTATATTGTGCTTAGAACCAGTAATTTATTACTTGAAACAACTGTAGGAACCTCCCCCCATACAGGTTTCTTTATCCTCTTCTACGTAGCTGCGGTCTTGTGTATCACCCCTTTGTGCCCTGAAAACTCAGACTGCGTGACAGTGTTTGCCTTTAGCATCAAACGTTTCAAAGACTCGAGAAGAGCGGCCTGCTGTGTTTACCTGGATGCCTACCATTTCTGTTGCCCTTCCTTCATCCTGACACTCTCACTTTCCTGCCGATGGAGTAACTTCCTTTGGCGCTTCTTTTAGATGGAGTTGCTGGCTCTGATTTCCTTCCTACAGTTGCCTGCGTCTGAGAGTGTCTTTATTTCACCTGCACTGTCTTTGCTTAAGGAAGTATTGTTTTGGTTCTTTGCATGTGGAATGGTGTGGGATTGTATACCGGACACTGTGAATATTGTGTTAGGAGTGTCTGGGTCTTGTTTACATCCTTTGGGTAATGTTGACGGTTTCTGTTAGCGGTCGATCGTGTTGGGTTAAGGCCCCACGTTCCAGCCAGCCTTCTCTGGGCTGTTTCTGTTAGCGGTCGATCGTGTTGGGTTCAGGCCCCACGTTCCAGCCAGCCTTCTCTGGGCTGTTTCTGTTAGCGGTCGATCGTGTTGGGTTCAGGCCCCACGTTCCAGCCAGCCTTCTCTGGGCTGTGGTTCTGACGCCAGCTCTTCTTTAGAAGCTGTTGACTCGTGTGTAGTGTCGTCAGGCACCGTGCTGTGCTCCTGAAACGGTTACCACCTTGTACGTCATCTGCACTTCAGTAATTCAAACAAAATAGTCTTTGCAACACTACTCACATGCCCTCACATGCGTGCCGTCTAATGGCGGGCTCTCGGAGGCTTTGGTTTGATGGCAAGGAAGAGATCCGCCCAGCTGAGGGTGAGCCCAGGAATCATAATCCAGTTTCTAGAGCCATTTTCCCAATCCCCTCTGTCTCCATGCTCCGCCCAGTGCTTTTTGGTTTTCTTGGGCTCCCGTTCTGCCCTCTGACCGCCAGCCTTCCCCGCCGGAGTTCGCCCGGACTGCTGGCCTCCCCCACCCCCAAGCTCCCTGACTGCCAGCCTTCCCCCGTCCCCGAGCTTGCCTCGACCGCCGGCCTTCCCCCCGGAGCTCGCCCCGACTGCACCTCTCAGGCTTCTGGCTGCAGTGGGTCCAGGCCTGGGGACACCAGAGAGACAAAACAGGACCATTGGCTTGGTGGCACTTCTCGTTCAGATCTTCCCCAATTTGCCTGACACTCTGTGTTTTTCAGACTCCGGAATAGCCATCGAGGGCACGTTGTGCATGTTTTATACTTGGGCTCAGAGGGCTACATAGGCTGCAGTGTGCTTGCTCCCTCGTGTAAGGGACCCGACCCTCTCTCCCTGAAGTTTGGTGCCTTCATTTCCATATGCAAAATTCTTATTTTTTACTGGTGGATTTGACATTTGTTTGACTTCTGTGATTCATATGACCGTATCATTCAAATGTATCACAAAATTGCCATTTAAATTCATTTAAAATATCTGTGTATGTATGTAATAAATACATAAGTCACAGGCTGACATTTTCTCCAAATGTTTTAATTTGCATACAGAATCTGGCATTCTGGAGCTTAAACTTAAAGCATTGATTCTTGATATTATTCATAATATTGATGTGGTAAAGCAGTTAAACCGAGTTCAAGTTCATACAACTGAAGACTGGGCCTGGAAAAAACAAGTCAGATTTTATATGAAAAGTGATCACACGTGTTATGTGCAAATGGTGGATTCTGAACTTCAGTATACTTATGAGTATCAGGTATGACTGGTGGCAAAGTATTTTATTTTTCCAGTTGAAACTATTTTAAAGGAAATTTGCTTTTGGGTGACAGAATTATTTTTATTTTGGTCGTAACCTTTAAGAATTTTTTTGTGTGCGACTGTCCTTTCTGTTTCATAATAACTAAGAAGATGTTATATCAGAGAAATATTTGCAGAAAAGTAAAAATAATGGCGGTGTTGTACTGAATTCTGTGAATTTGCCTTTTCTTAGAGTAGCATTTATATAGAAATGGAGCTGTCTCTTTAATTCAGGGATAGTGGAGTCCAGCAATGTTGACGGAAGGAGTCTGGCCCACGCCTACACACACACACACACACACACACCAGTAACCTAGCTCATGGAACCTGTTTTCAGAAAATCCAGCTGTATCCTCTCTGCCTTGTCCCATGATAACGAGTCAGTCATCAGACTATGTCAGACAATTATGTTAGTAAGGGTACGTCAGGAGAGTTGCCAGCTGACTCTTTCAGAAAGGAAATGTGTTTTGAGACCCAAATCTGTCTACTAAGTTAAGGGAAAACTGTATAAACTGCAACTGGAATTGGAATCTGTTTTCCCTAAAACTTAGACATTTTGAGAATTATTTGATGAGTTGATATTATTAATTTCATAAGGAAGTTTTCAAAATAATTACATTTGAGTCTCCAAAGTGGTCCTGATTTATGAGGATCATAAGATTCAGGGAATTAATTTACATGAATTTTAAAATACAAGATAGAGTGATTATTATTGTATAATAGAGTTCTGGATTTCTTTGCCTTAGCAGTACGTGTTTTTACCACTATCAAGAACTTGAGAGACTATTTGGAAAACCTTCCAATATATTAATTGAGGATGGAATAAACTACATGCTTGGGATTAACTAAGTTTAATTTTAGTTTGTGCTTTAAAAAGTTTCTTCTAGTAAAAAAATATTTTGGATATTTTTCTATGTTAGCAGCTTTAACTTTTTTGTTGCCTTTTTAGCTTTTTAACTAGTCCCACGACTTCATGTTTGTAAGGTTGAATAAAACATGAATATTCAAGCTTTCTGTTTCCCTTGCGTAGGGCAATGCTCCCAAGCTGGTTTATACGCCGCTGACGGACAAGTGCTACGTCACCCTCACTCAAGCCATGAAGATGGGTCTCGGAGGAAACCCTTACGGGCCAGCTGGGACTGGAAAAACTGAATCAGTCAAGGCCTTGGGTGGACTTCTTGGAAGACAAGTTTTAGTCTTTAATTGTGATGAGGTAGAATGCATAATACAAACTAGATAATAGTGTGTTAGTTATGAGTTTGGATTAGTATTCATGTACTTATATAGGAAATGCCCTATTTCAAAATCACTTTACTTTTGAGTAACTTGAAAACAGAATTTGTTTTATTTGAACAATAAAATGGAGAGAGGTTGCAGAGAGTATAGTCTCATAACTTTCCTTTTTTTTTTTTTTTTTTAAAGATTTTATTTATTCATTTGAGACACAGAGATAGAGAGAGCATGAGCAGGGGGAGAGGCAGAGGGAGAGGGAGAGGGAGAAGCAGGCTCCCCGCTGAGCCAGGAGCCCAGTGTGGGGCTCGATCCCAGGACCCTGGGATCATGACCTGAGCCGAAGGCAGATGCTTAACCATCTGAGCCACCCAGGCGCCCCTAGTCTCATAACTTTTCTAAAGGGAACTAGTGCAAATAAATAATTTTAAATACAGAATGAAGGGTTATGTTAGAGGGTAGAAAAATGTTTTTTTTTTTTTTTTTAAATTAGTGATTCATCAGTTGCTTATAACACTCAGTGCTGGGGCTCCCGGGGGGCTCAGTCGGTGAAGCGCCTGCCTTTAGCTCAGGTCATGATCTCAGGGTCCTGGGATTGAGCCCCGCATCGGGCTCCCTGCTGTCTGGGAGCCTACTTCTCCCTCTCCTTCTGCTGCTCCCCCTGCTCTCTCTCTCTCTCTGTCAAATAAATAAAATCTAAAAACAAAAAAACAAACCCCCACGACACCCAGTGCTCATTACATTATGTGCCCTCCTTCCATCCCCCATTTACCCCATCCCTCCACCCCCTCCCCTCCAGCAACCCTCACTTTATTTCCTCAAGGTAACTCGTGTGAAATTTAAGAAACAAAACAAATGAATATAGGGGAAGGGAAGGAAAAATGTTTTTAGCAAGGAGACTAGTGAACAGAAAGGAAAAAAGATTCATTTTGAAAATACCATTTTCAAAACATTTTGTGTAGGATTTATATTTTAACTTATTTTTTCACGGATATAATTTTTGCTGTTATTTTTTAGGGCATCGATGTGAAGTCAATGGGACGAATTTTTGTTGGTTTGGTAAAGTGTGGGGCCTGGGGCTGTTTTGATGAATTCAATAGACTGGAAGAATCTGTGCTGTCAGCCGTGTCTACACAGATCCAGACAATTCAAGACGCTTTGAAGAATCACAGAACTGTGTGCGAACTGCTTGGCAAGGAGGTATAGATATGTTGGGAATTTTAAAATTCAGATATTTTTTACGACTTTTCATTACTCCTACTCAGGCAGATATTCTGTCTTTATTTCTCCTGGCGCCCCTGTTAAACCTTGTTACCTGTGAATTGTCTGAGGTTCTCACCCTTTTTTGGTCTCACTTTTCCATTCACCTTCAAAAGTTCGGTACTGAGTACTAAAGTCATAATTGTATCTGCTAATGTTTCCTGGGCACTTACTCCGTGCTGGCCCTGTTCATAATGCTCCTGGTCCCATCTCACCTAACACCCATCAGAATCCCTCCAGGGAGGGACTGCTGTATATTTTCTGCTTTATGGATGGGGAAAGCACGGCTTGTGAGTTAGGAGTAAGTCGTGGGGCTGGGAACTGACCCCGAGTCTGTCTCAGTCTGAGGCTTATGTTTTTTGATCCCTATTCTGCATGGATCTTACAACACTAAGCATTTAGCTGTTTTTCTCTTCCTCATTTTTTCCCATCGGAGATACATATTCACGTCATGACAGTGTGAACTTATTTGTGTAGAAAGTGTGAGCTTCTCTATACAGTGTATAATGTTTGAAAACACGGAAAGTTCAAAGACCTGTGAAATTATCCTAATCCATAATAACATTTTCACAGGACAGGTTTTTCAGGGCAGGGCAGGGAAGTAAGACCGGTTCTAAATTATTAATATGTTATTTCCGTGCTGCTTCAACTCTTCATAAAGAAAAGAGAAACTGTTAACGTTTTTACCTTTCTGCCGTCAGAATGTGCTTTCTTACACACTGAGTTTTTTTCCTCCTGTAACAACCTGAAGGAATTGTCCTTTGTCCCAGTCAGCACTGGTCTTTCCACTGATGCTCTGGGATCTCCTTCCGAGGGACCTTGTCTTTGTTATTACCTCCCTGATAGAAGTAGCCCTCTCTCTTCTCCCCATTCCTCACTGGCTTTGAAACATAACCACCTTTTGTCCTTTTTAGTAACACACAATGTCATGTGTAATAATATTATAATATTTGATCTAATTAAAACATAAGCCAACCTTCCTCTCACTCATCTTCCCAACCACTTCTCTTTCTCCTTTTTTTCCTTTATAGCCAGATTTTTTTCCCTCTAGGTATTTCTGCTTACTTCCCGTGCATTGTTTGCACACTTTGATTTGGCTTTAAGTATGCTTTTGCAGGTGCTCCTGCCAGAGGCTCTCGTGGTACTCTGCTCTCCCCTGTCAGAGCTTGAATCATGCGGTGCTTTTGCCTATAGACTGTAAGCTCCTGAAGGGCATAAACTGTTACTGACTTCTGGTCAGAGTTGTGTTGTCGCTGTGTACCCAGCAAGGGCCTGGAACGAGGAGGCTTTCAGGAAGCATAGACACCCCACAGAACTAATTATAAAGGACCTCTGTAAATAGTGTTGCTCCTAAGGAGGTTATCGTATGTTTTTGCCAAGGTGTAGGATTTGTGTGTAGAAATATGTACAATAAAATTTCTGTTAGCAACCTATTTTAAAGTTTTTTTTTTTTAAGATTTTATTTATTTGACAGAGAGACACAGCGAGAGAGGGAACACAAGCAGGGGGAGTGGGAGAGGGAGAAGCAGGCTTCCCGCTGAGCAGGGAGCCCGATGTGGGGCTCGATCCCAGGACCCTGGGATCATGACCTGGGCCGAAGGCAGACGCTTAATGACTGAGCCACCCAGGCGCCCCAGCAACCTATTTTATATTTATAGTTACAGATATTTAATGCCCATATTTTAAATTAACATTTCAGGTAGAAATAAATTCTAATTCTGGAATTTTTATCACAATGAATCCTGCTGGAAAGGGTTATGGAGGACGACAGAAGCTACCTGACAATCTTAAACAGCTTTTCAGGCCAGTAGCCATGTCTTGTCCAGACAATGAGCTTATTGCAGAAGTTATTCTGTATTCAGAAGGCTTCAAGGATGCCAAAGTCTTGGGCAGAAAATTGGTAGCTATCTTCAATCTCTCCAGGTGAGTTTTCCTCTCTTAAATATTTTTATATTTTTTGGTTCCAGTGATTGATTATGGATTAGTGATCATTTTTCACATTTGTCCAATGTACCTATTCAGTGATTTTCATATTGGTGATTATATTGTACTTAAGGTATCGATAGGGAAGATTCTAGTTTAACATCTGACTCAAAACTATTTATTTTCCTTAAATGCTATGAATTTGATCTCACTTCTTTTGTGCAAAATATTTTTATTGGGGTACTCCAGCTAAATGATGTTGATCGAATGAATTTATCAGCAGACCCTTCAAAGCCTACTCTTCTTTGGAGGGAATCTTCCACAGTTTTTCTTCTGTCTTCTGTCTTATTTCTAGTAATAGCGATGGACTTTTAGCTTCTTTGGGCGACCTAGAATTCTGGTTCATGTTACTTAAGAGCTGGTGAGAACTGGAGTGCCAGAAACTGAGAGCCAGATGGGTGGATCGAACAGTTGAGGGATAATAGTCACAGGTGCTTGTCCTTTAGTGTCTTCAGGAAGGTAAATAGCCAGGTCATGACAGCTTTATCCTGATCCTTGGGAATCGTCTGTCTTCAGTGTTTCACTGGAGCGATCAGTCCTGTGACTGGGTCCTTTACGTAAATTGATGGAATATCGGTACTCGTTTCTTTTTTTTTTTTTTTTTTTCTTTTTTTTTTTATTCTTATGTTAATCCCCATACATTACATCATTAGTTCTAGATGAAGTGTTCCATGATTCATTGTTTGTGCATAACACCCAGTGCTCCATGCAGAACGTGCCCTCCTCAATACCCACCACCAGGCCAACCCATCCTCCCACCCCCCTCCCCTCTAGAACCCCCAGCCTGTTTTTCAGAGTCCA
>NC_138379.1:93940736-93995412 GCF_054177405.1 Leptonychotes weddellii | reverse complement strand
AAGTGTTCCATGATTCATTGTTTGTGCATAACACCCAGTGCTCCATGCAGAACGTGCCCTCCTCAATACCCACCACCAGGCCAACCCATCCTCCCACCCCCCTCCCCTCTAGAACCCCCAGCCTGTTTTTCAGAGTCCATCGTCTCTCATGGTTCATCCACCCCTCCGATTTCCCCCGCTTCATTCTTCCCCTCCCGCTTCGGTACTCGTTTCTGTATGTCCATAGTTATAGTCTGTATTTCTTTAAATATAACGATAGAATAATTTCTTATAGCTATCTGATGCTTTGTGATTTCTGTGTCTAAGGGAACTTTTGACGCCTCAGCAACATTACGACTGGGGTCTGAGAGCCTTGAAGACTGTTCTTAGAGGAAGTGGAGGCCTTCTTAGGCAGCTGAAGAAAAGCGGCATTAAACAGAATGGTAGGACTCGTTATTCAGATACAATCTTATTTAAAAAATGCAACAGCTTTAATTTAGAACACTTTTAGATTTATAGAAAAGTAATAAAGATGGTTTTTAAATGCCTGGCCCCAGTTTCTCCTGTTGTTAACATCTTGCATTAGCATGCTATATTTTATCACAATAGTGGACCAATATTGATGTTATTTTTTAACTGAAATCCATACTTCATTCCACTTTTCCCTAGTTCTTACCCAGTGTCCTATCATAACTTTAAAATGTGCATTAAATACTAAATAGTTGTGCTATATAGAGGAATAGTCTAGTCCGCTTCTCCTCAATCTTTGATGTACATTTACAATCGCCTAGAGCCTTGTTAAAACACCAGTGTTGGGTCCTTATGCCCAGCTTCCTGATTCTGTAGGTCTGGGGCAGAGCCTGAGAATTTCTCTCATCTGAAAACAACAACCGTAGAAATGTACAGGGGTTTTCTCTTTCAAAGAGATAGTATACCAAGCAAAATTACCCTTTAAAAAAAAACTTAAGATTACAAAAAATACCTTTTACCCGTAAAATAACTTTCAAGTTACAGTGAAGTTAGACAGATAGCATTCCCGTTGTCTCCTCTCATTTACTATGGTACATTGGCCAAAACTAGGAACCTGAGGCTGGCATATTACTGCTAACTGATGTCCAGACTTCATTTGGACTTCACGTGTTCTGTCGTTAATGCCCTCTTTCTGCTCCAGGATCGAGGCTAGGGTGCCTCATTGCCTCCAGTTGTCATGTCTCCTCAGTCTCCTTGGTGCTGTACAGGTCATGTGTCATGTAGACTCTTCCTCAGTCTGGGTTTTGTCATGATGTTTCTGTCATGATGAGACCAGGTTCTGAACATTTGGAAAGAACACCAGAGAGGTGATGGGCCCATCTTACCACATTGTATCAGTGTGTGCACAATGACCGCATGACGTCACTGCTGATGTTCACCTTCCCGGCTTATTTTAGAATTTGCCAGGTGTCTCCGCTGGAATAATAACTGTGAAATTACTGTTCTCCCCCTTCCCTACTGTACTTTTCGGAAGCTAGTTACTAAATGTGGCTCACCTTCAAAGCAGGCAGGCAAGGATTAAGCTCCATCTCTTAGAGGGGGGAATATCTGCAAATATTATTTGAAACTCTTCTGTAAATAAGATTTGTTTCTTCTTTCCTACTTATGTATTTATCAAATCATTTATTCAGATCAGACTCATGATATTTTATTATACTCTACCACCTTTTCCCCCCATTTATATAAGATAAATGATTCCCCCACCCATGGATGTGTGCCTTTATGAAAGGCCAAATATTCAACTCTGCAGATTGCTTTTAAAAAGTAAGTTGGGGGGGCTCGGGTGGCTCAGTTGGTTAAGTGTCCAACTCTTGATTTCGGCTCAGGTCATGATCTCAGGGTCCTGGGATCAAGCCCCGTGTTGGGCTCCATGCTCAGCACAGAGTCTGCTTGAGATTCTTTCCCTCTTGCTTGCCCTCTCTTTCTCTCTTCATTAAATAAATAAAATCTTTTTTTTTTAAGCTAAGTTAAAACGCTGAAAATAAGTCAGCATAGAAAAACACACCATGTAAAATTATTTATTCAGGCTTTAAGTGATTTAAGTATACATCTTAAAAAAAGGAAGCTGCTTTAGCTCTGTTATTGGGTTGGCACATGCCAGGGAAGATAAGTCATTTGGTGAGCTACTTAAATTACTATTTTTCTGTTGTCTCTCTCTTTTAAGAAACATTGAAACCATACCTATAGTAATTAAAGATGGCTTACTCATGCTTGAAAGAAGCTCTATTGTGCCCATGCCTCTTTGCACGTACTTAAACATGGAAATATTCAGCAATTATAGAGAAATACCAGACTAAAGACGGTTTCTTGCCTTCATTGATGTATCTTAGCTTTCAGCAGCTGATTAATATCCTTGAAAAAATAAGAATCTTGCAATGATGTTAGTATTTACATTTGGTTTGGGGATGGGTTTATGAATCACTTTTGAGCAAGTCTGATTAAAGACTGTTGCTCAGTCTGTTGGTTTTCAGTCTCAGGACTTAAACTTCTGGGCGGCAGTACTGGCGTATTTGAAGATGCCTGAGTCTGCACTTAGTTGATTTGGATGCGAGTCCCAGCTGTTAGACTGCTCTGCTTTCTCCGGTAAATCACTTAAACCCTTAGAGATTTAATATCCTCAAATATAAAACCAGAATAATGTAATACTTTCTTACTTTATACAGTTGTTGAAGGATCACATAAAAGCTGTAAAGTTCTATAAAATTGTAAGTGCTGGCGACTTCTATTTTGTTTTTTTAAGATTCATTTTTTGAGAGAGAAAGAACGCACATGAGTGGAGTAGGGACAGAGGGAGAGGGAGAGAGAATCTCAACCAGACTGCCTGCTGAGGCCTGAGCCCGACACGGGGCTGGATCCCAGGACCCTGACATCATGACCTGAGCTGAAACCAAGAGTCAGACACTTAACCAACTGAGCTGCCCAGACGCCCCAAGGATTTTTATTATTAATTAAAGTCTGGGAACCCTGGGACTCAAATTCTATGGAAGAGAGTCCAGAACTGTCCTTAGGGATCCTTATTTCTCAGTGGTCAAAAGATAGTAAGGTAAGCTTGTCAGTTCACATGGTATCAGAGGGCTTTGACTGTTACTAAATTCTAGCACATCATTTAATTACTAGTAACGAATATCATGGTATTTGAAAATTGTGTTTACGGTCATTAAAACTTTCTAAAGTCAGTAACGAATAATTTTAAAATGAAACTTTTTCTCCAGTTGATGAAAGCCAAATTGTGGTACAAGCGCTGAGGCTTAATACAATGTCAAAGTTTACGTTTGCTGACTGCTCACGGTTTGATGCGCTGATTAAAGATGTGTTTCCTGGGATCGACTTGAGAGAAGTGGAATATGGTGAACTGAGTTCTGCACTACAGCAAGTCTTTGAGGAGGCCAGCTATGAAATCATACCTGATCAGGTAACCGTCAAGGATACTTTGTAATAGGAGTGCCCGGGTGGCTCAGCGGTTAAGCATCCGACTCTTGATTTTGGCTCAGGTCGTGATCTTGGGGTCGTGAGATCGAGCCCCACATCAGGCTCCCTGCTCAGTGTGGAGCCCACTTGTCCTTCTCCCTCTGCTCCTCCCCCTGCTTGCACTCTCTTTCTCTCTCTCTCAAATAAATAAATAAAATTTTAAAAAGAGAATATAATATATTGATCCTTTCTCCTAGTTAATTCCTTATTAACTATCTTTATCTTTTATCTTTCCATTTAAATCTCACTTACTCAGGGATGCCTTCCCTGATCTTTGAGTCCAGATGAAGTTTCCTTGCTGTGTGTTTCATTACTTTTCTTTCTCACGTACTTACTAACGCTTAATCTAATCATATATTTGACTAATAATTGATTTTCCCCCACCAAATATAGTGTTCGTGCAATGTGGGATCCATGTTTGTTTTTGTTCATCATTTTATTCCTAGTGCCTTTTACAGAGCCTGGCCCATAATAGATCCATCATATATATTTTTGATAATTGATTACATATGACTTAGTTTCACTTTGACAGTTTCTTAGGAGAAATTCTTTTTAGTAGCTTTTTTTATGTAGCACAAGTACATGTTCAAAATGAACATTTTTCCCTCTTTTTTTTGAGAGATACAGGATATAAATGCATGAATCAACTAATGAATAAAATAATACATATATTATATTTGAATGAGTGAGTAAAATAATGAACATATTGTCAAATGATTTGGAAAGTATACTTGTTTCTTTTAAAGAAATACTGGATTTAAAGATCATGGTGTAAACATGCTCAGATTTATTTAGGTGTCATTTTGTTTAAGGCTGTTTATCTTCCACTGAAGAAATCAAAGGCTTTAATTTTATATGTTTGGAATAGAACAACTGTTAAGAATGAGAACAGAACTATGGTTGTGTACTATAAATCATATACAAACATGTTTCTTTTCTACTAGATCAAGAAGGCTTTAGAATTGTATGAACAGTTACGCCAAAGAATGGGAGTTGTCATTGTTGGCCCAAGTGGTGCTGGGAAATCAACCCTGTGGAGGATGTTAAGGGCAGCGCTGGGCAGAATTGGCAAAGTGGTCAAACAGTATACCATGAATCCCAAAGCTATGCCTCGACGTCAGCTGTTAGGCCATATTGACATGGATACCAGGGAATGGTCTGATGGCGTTTTGACAAACAGCGCTCGCCAAGTGGTCCGAGAACCTCAAGGTTGGTGTGTGGTTTGTGATTCTTTGCTTTCCTTAGTACTTTTTAGAAGATGACAGAACTTGTCTTTAACGCTGTCCTTATTAAAGTCTTGCACGTAACCATAAACTGCCTTATAAATGGTGTACGTTGACCATTTACTTCAGAGGGGCCCAAGATGTGCTGTCATGTTGATCTAGACTGAATAGGAACTTCTGTTATAATAGAAACTCTGAGTAATCTGGGTGAGTTGCGATTCACAACTAGATTAATTTACTGAAAAAATAGAAAATCTATTTTTGCGTCACAAATAAGATGACAAATTTTGTTTGGGTTTAAAATTGGTGTGTGTGTGTGTAAACACTCTTAACTCATGAGTTGGAATACAGTGTTTTGAATCATTTTGAAAATTTAAGTCGTAAAACAGTAGTCGTCTTGCTCTCAGCTTTTTGGTTTGGTGTTTAAAGGGATTTTTGGCCAGAATCTGAGAAGACTTCTTACTTTTTATTAGGTCATAATTAAAAGTTGTTTTTCTAAGCCAGTGAGAGAAGGGTTTAGAACTGAGACATTGGAAGAGATTTTCCATGTAGTTTTTCATTTTCACTGTGGTTAATAATATCACACTCAGTAAAAACCAAATATTGCCTGTATTGACTTGTCACACTTTTATGGGTGATATTATCCTGTTTGAATTGTCTCCAAGTACACTTGAAACCATTCTCATTTTAGGAAGGATGGATTTAAAAAAAAAAAAGACTTGTCTCCAAAAAGACTTGTGTACACAGCACTACTTCTCCCCTTTGAAGTCAACTTTTTATATATCAAAGAAATTTGATGGGTGAATTTTGTATTTCTCAAATAGGATGCTAAAAATGGGTTTCCTATCTTTTCTACAAGAGATACTACATTCTTATGACCTGGTAGGAGACAAAGGTGTGGAGAATATCTCACAAGGTCATGGGACTGGAAATAGCCCAGTCTTGCAGACCATCTTTTCCTTTAGTTCTGTATGTTTGGGGACAGGTAGAGCATTATCACAGGGCACGTGGCTGAGGGACAGGTAGGGTGTTATCACATGAGTCCTTGAGCTCGGCTGCAATGCAGAGTCACGGGGAAAATCTCACCTTGTTCTGCTTTAGCTCTTCATAATATAAAATAACACTGGGTGGAAATTACTTCTGAAGATTAAGAGATGGTTATTTGATTCCTCATTTTTAGTTGTTATCACTGCGTATAGTTTCGTTTTACTTCCACTTCCTTGTTTTAAAAACAGATGTCAGCTCATGGATAATATGTGATGGTGATATTGACCCCGAATGGATAGAGTCCCTGAATTCAGTTCTGGATGACAATCGACTCCTCACCATGCCCAGCGGAGAAAGGATTCAGTTTGGCCCAAATGTTAACTTTATATTTGAAACTCATGATTTAAGTTGTGCCTCGCCAGCCACAATATCTAGAATGGGAATGATCTTTCTTAGGTAAACCATCAGAGCACTTGCCTACGTGATGTGAGAATATTCTTCAGTTATTGGTTTGGTTTCATAGCTAAGTGGAGTAAGTGTTGTATGAATGATGTGTAAATACGTGTTTCCTCATTTTTTATTAACTTCCTGTGTTAGGTTTTACTTCATTCAGAGAGTAACGGTTTTATTGCAGTTAAATTGTTTCAGTGTTTAGTGTATTACAGTCACTAAGGATTATGTTTGTTTGCTTCAGTGAGACAACAAGTATTTCATTGTTTCTTTTTTTCTCTTACTTCTATTTAAATGTTACCAGTGCAGAGAAGTGAAGAAGCTGGTTATGAACTAGAGGCTGATAATCCAGAACTAAGTAGCAATATTTTAATCATAAAATTTTAGATTCATAGAATTTTAGGGCCAACCTAGGCCATCCTAGGGAAGTGACCTTTCACTGTACAAATTGGAAACCTCCTGACTTAATTTTTACTTTCTTCCTCAGTGTATTTGCTTCAGGGGTAAAAATGAAGAATAAACTAATTTTAGATATCATGTATGATAGTCTCATGCCAGAACATAGACATTACAGCCAATTTCATTTTCCAAAATGAGTAATTAGAAAGCTTTCTTGCGCTTTTTGAATTGCTGTTTTAGAACTTGACACTCAGGGGTCTATACAAATGCTAAATGCCCTACTCGTTCAGCACCACTTGAAGCCATTTTTGGTGCTATGTGACACGATAGTGTTATCAAGTCGGTTCAGATTGTTTCCAAAACTAATTGCTTGCTTCTTTGATAGTATTTTAGGGAACATTTATATTAAATAGTCATGAACTCCAGTTAAATTTTTTAGGTATTATTAATTAAAAGATACACCATTGTGTTTATAACTTTTGTAGCCCTGTCTCACAGTTTGTCTACTTGTTCAACATACTCTTATAATCTGGTGAGAAAAGTGGCATAAAAGGGAAGTTTATAACTAAATGTTGAAATCTTTATTGAATGCCTATTATGTATGTGACTTTAAGTCAGGCATTTTAGGAGAGACAGAGCAAGAAAGGGGTAAAACTAACACAGAGGGCTTGTCTTTGTGGAGCATCCCTTCAAGTAGAGGAGATAAAATAAATGGAACAATTATATCACAAGGTAGAATATAAGTGACGTAAATGGTAAGTAGAGTGCAATAGGTATTTAGCAGAAAGAAAGACCACGGATTGCTGCACGGGATTTAAAAATTGTTGGTGAACCCGATATTGTTTGTGAGAGGCATGATGAATGTATATGATTGCATGTAAAATACAAATACATGGTAACATTTTCGCTGCTTTTGATCAGCTTGTACCTTGGTTTTAGGTTCCATTCATTTCTTCATTTGTTGAACACTTGCTATGTTACAGGCCAAATGAGGACCTTCTGATAGTGAAAGAGAATGCTGTTAATTATGCTGGGACAGTAAACCAGGATTGTCCTGGACGAACCATCAAGATGTGTAGTTACCATAGGCACTGGGGAAACACCATTGACAGCAAAGTCTTTATTCTGCAGGGGCTCCGAGAGTCTTTGGTTTTCAGACTTGAGCTGATCTAATGTAACTTACGTATTTACTTTTTTTTTTTTAAGTTTTTTTTTTTTAAGATTTTATTTATTTATTTGACAGAGAGAGTGAGCACTAGCACAAGCAGGGGAAACGGCAGAGGGAGAAGCAGGCTTCCCGCAGAGCAGGGAGCCAGATGCGGGGCTCAATCCCAGGACCCCAGGATCACGACCTGAGTTGAAGGCAGACGCTTAACGACTGAGCCACCCAGGCGCCCCACGTATTTACTTTTGATCATCCCATTTTTCTTTTCCTTTTTACCTGGATAGAAATGTGAGAGGAGAAATTCAAGGGCTCAGTAGTTACAGTGTTGCTACAAAACAGTGGTAGAGAGTAGGAAAGAAGTGGCAAAATCATGAACCCTTGTCTATTCCAAAATTGTTTATGAATTGTTCTTACCATAATTTTTTATAATTATTTAAGATATAATTTTGAATGTCAGTATTATATTTAATTTCAGTCACTGAATGTTGCTCATGTAATTAGGTGTTTTGCTAAAGGAATTGTATTTTACTTGACAAAGATCTTTGAGGTTTTTTTTTTTAGATCTTTGAGTTTTAATAGTGGCATGAGAATTTAGGTAGTTGGCTTTTTTTGAGAGAGAGAAGAAGAAAAAAATATTTTTAAAGATCTGTATTAAGATGCAGCTGTCTTTGAACTCTGCTGTGTTTTTGAATCACCCAGAGATTTTGTTAAAGTGAAGATTTTGTTTCAGTAAGTCTGAGATGGGATTTGGGATTGTCTATTTCTCTATTCCTAAGGATTTAGACAACTCTTTGGCTAATCTGTATATAATTCCTCTTTGTGTTTATAATATAGATAAAATTTATTTGCTTTATTTTACAGAAAATGGCATATACATATATACATATATACGTATGCGTATGTGTGCATGTATATATATACACGTAACTAATATATACGTATACATAGAGAAATAACTAAAGTTAACACTTATACTAGCAGATACAATACCTGTGTAGAATAATGTTTATCGGAGCAGAAATTCATTTTGAGAGAAAATTGACAGTGTCTTCCTTTTTTTTTTTTTTTTAAGATTTTATTCATTTATTTGAGAGAGAGAAAGGCGGAGACTGAGCAGGAGCAGAGGGGGAGGGGCAGAGGGAGAAGCAGGCTCCTCGCTGAGCAGGGAGCCCAAAGGACGTGGGGCTGGGACACAGGGCTTGAGCCCAGCACCCTGGGATCATGACCTGAGCCGAAGGCAGATGCTTCACCGACTGAGCCATCTAGGCGCCCCTGACAGTGTCTCCCTAAGTAATTTCTTACATGCTTATTAATCTGTTTCAGTGATGAAGAGACAGATGTTAATTCTCTGATAAAATCTTGGTTGAAGAATCAGCCTCCTAATTATAGGAATAATCTTGAAAACTGGATTGGAGATTACTTTGAAAAGGCTTTACAGTGGATTCTGAAGCAGGTAAGTTAGCCATAATATTTCATAATTAATCATTTAGGCCAGAAGTACAGTGATTAAGAGTGTTGCTTAGAGATAGCTGCCTTTTAGTGGATCTCAGCCAGAATCTGGGGGCAGAGTGAGAAGTAGGTGTCTTCCCTGCTCTCCTGCTCTTTGTCTTGGCTTAACTTTCTTTATGGTGTCTTAAAACACTTCAGTTCTCTCACCTACAATATCCTGAACTGCTTACCTAAAAATCTTGAATAGTGGAATCTCCCATTGTTTACTAGCAAAACGATGTTACTGTCACATTTCACTGTCAGTAAATGCCTGCTTGTATTTCATACTAAAAACAACGTCAAGGTAATACTACAGTAGAAGAGGGATGGCGAGTCGTTTACAGTGTTACTGAGCACTGCTTGTGCAGACATTATTGCATATCTAACATAGGCATCAAGCATAGCACTAGACAAGACAGGACAGACTCCTTCCTTGGGAGGGTTTGCCTAATGGAGAAAACTGAGGGAAGAGAATATTGCTGTCTTCCAGGAGAGTTTAAAAAGGTGATCACACTTGATTTTGAATTTGAAGCATGAATAGCAGTTTCAGGTACACAGAAGGCAGGGGAGGACTTTTACAGGTTCTACACGATTTTTCAGCTATTTCCGGTTTTTGTGTCATTGCTTTTCTGAGAACTGTGAACATAGAGAAGTAGAGGAAATAAACAGCAGTGGAAGTACTTTTTGGAAGCATCTGATTGCTAATCTGAACTTGATTTAGTGGTTGCTACTTGGGGATTGAATAGGATCTGCCGAGAAATGGAGATTTCCCTTCAGTTTTCTTACCTTTTTCCTTTCCTGACTGTAAGGATATAAGAGATGGTGGGACAGGGATTGGTGAGGAGTGGGGTGTGAATGACAGAGGTTCCCTGGAGGCCTCAGGGGATGAAGCACTCCCTCCAGCCTGACAAGCTGTCTTCTTCTTTCTGGTATAACCACATGCATTCAGCTCGAAGCACCTTGAGGGCAAGGACCAAGCTGTAGTGTATCCACAGACCCAGGTGTGGTGCTGAAACATGCATGAATGAGCATGTATGTGCTTTAGTAAATACCTGCTGCCTCTGGCCTCACTCCTTTTCAGTGGATATGTGGGGATTTCAGGAACATGAAATATGCGGAGCTAGCAAGGCACTCCAGGACAAGTCCCTTGAGGTCATCTGCGTGGGTGCTGTTTTTGTTAGAAAGAGAAATACAACACTAGGTGGGATATATTGATATACAGGGGTTTCTAAGTGTAGGCATGAGGACAGGATAAGATGATCAAGCCATAGAGTGGATATAATCAGTTAGAAAATAAACTGATTCTGTTTTGAGGTCAGGTCCCTGTGATTGTTTGATGTGTTTTTAATGTGTTGACGCTTCCTTCCTTCTTATTCTTTGTTCACTGTGTTCAGATTTTGAGAAATATACCATAATGGTTACTCTAACCAAATGCTGATTTTATTTATAACTAGAGCTTTGCTTTCTTGTATCATTTTAGCAAATTAGACAATGTAGAAGAAAATGCGAGGGTTTCCTTTATCTTGCCTTTAAAGCCTGGAACTCTTAGCATGGCCCAAGCAGCTGGATTTCTGCTCATCTCCTCCCTTTTTCCTGCTCTTCCTCCCGTTTCTCCAACCCTCTAAAAATATTTTTTTTATGCAGAGTGATTTTTAAAAATACGTAAATTGGATCATTTTACTCTCTTACTTAAAAACACTTTAAAAGTAGTGAAGATAAACGTTACACTCCTTACCACGGCCGATGCAGTTCTGCGTACTCTGGCCCTTGCCTCGCTGTCTGCACTTCTCAACTACCCCACTGGCTTACCTTTGCTTGTGCTGTGTTCTCTGCATGCTAGACAGATGCATCCTTCAGATGCTGGCTTAACTGTTGCCGTTTGGAAAGAGGCGGGCTCTCCATCTGAGTTCTCTGAAAGCACTCTCTTCTGCTTCTCTGGAGCTTTTTTTTTTTTTTTTTTTTATTCATTTGAGATACAGAGAGAGAGAGCATGAGCAGGGAGAGAGGCAGAGGGAGAGGGAGAAGCAGGCTCCCTGCTGAGCCAGGAGCCCGATGCGGGGCTCGATCCCAGGACCCTGGGATCATGACCTGAGCCCAAGGCAGACGCTAAACCATCTGAGCCACCCAGGGGCCCCTTCTCTGGAGCTTTTACTGGGACTTGTTGACCGTCTCCCCTACGAGACTAGAGTCACACAAATGGAAGTTTCTGTTTAGGTCACCTTTTTTTTTCCCCCATACTTAGCACCACAGGGACATGTGACTGATGCATAAATGGTTCTCTGTAAATACTTAGAGATTGAATGAATGAGAGCCTTTTTCCCTTTTAACCCCCCGGCAGTTGCACACGGGCTCCGGAGGCCCACAGTTCGAAATCATCTACACCACTGCAACCCACAAGTTTCATTTTAAATTGTGCATACAGAGCCAGCTCCACATGGGTTTTTTGTGTTAAGTCTGCTTTTACCAGCCATACTTGTCCAGTGTCCTCTAGTTTCCTTTTTATCAGCAGGAGGAAATGGGGGACTGTTCTTTTTAGATCAGTGCTCAGTGATGTACTTTTTCTTTTATTTTCTTCAAGTTTAGGAAGTAAACAAACCACACATCTACTTAAGGACTCTAGCACTTACTGCTAGAAATGCACAATTGCATTTTTATGATCACTTTTTATTTTCAAAGTTTATACATGTAAACTGAATGAAATGTAAACTTTCTACATCTTTAGCAGAGGGATGCATTTAACAATCATAGTTGAAAAGATATGTGAGTGTAAATCTATGTTTCTGTGTTTACCAATTAATGTTTGTTTTTTGTCTGTACCATGGATTTTAATTAACAGAATGACTATGTGGTTGAAACAAGTTTGGTTGGGACTGTGATGAACGGTCTGTCACATCTACGTGGATGCCAAAATCATGACCAGTTTATTATTAATCTCATACGGGGACTTGGCGGAAATCTGAACATGAAATCACGTCTGGAATTCACCAAAGAGGTGATGCACATTTAAAACCTATATTCAGTCAACATTTTTCTTTAATTTTCATGACTCTTAATCGCCAAAATAGAGTGATTTGTAACTGTAAGGTATAGAACCTTTTAATTTTGAAATTAATGCATTCAATAGAAGAGTTATGCGTTTGAATATATGTACTTATTTTTTCCTTTGAGCAAGTTTATGGTATTTTATGATATTAAAATTTTATAAAATGTTTAATATAATAGGCTGTATTATGGACCATATCTTTTTTTGTTAGACATTTTTGAAACTAATTAGCCACATGAATATATATAATTATTCATTTTAAGTTTTAGAATTACACATTTTTTTAAAAGATTTTATTTATTTATTTGACAGAGACACAGCGAGAGAGGGAACACAAGCAGGGGGAATGGGAGAGGGAGAAGCGGCTTCCTGCACAGCAGGGAGCCCGATGTGGGGTCCATCCCAGGACCCTGGGATCATGACCTGAGCTGAAGGCAGACGCTTAACTGACTGAGCCACCCAGGCACCCCAGAATAATACATATTTTTAATCATTTATTTAACCAGAACAGTTTTAGCAGTTAGGAATGCTAGGATGGATTAATCATTATCAACATTTTCTTTAATAAATGTAAGGGTATATTTCAGCCAAGTTGTTTATAAAACTATCGTATACTTAAGGGATATCATCCTATCGGCTTTTGTTGAAAGCATTGAACATGGATTTCTCTGGTTTGGCTCCAACATCATGTTTCTGCATTTGTATCATCTGTTTCTTCTTTGGTGCCATCATTTACTACTTCTCTGTGCTGCTCCCCTTTCCGTGGCCGCTGTTCTGGTGTCCTTGTTGCCAAATGCTTCTTGTTACCACTCTATCCCAGATTGTATGCTGCTTTTGAGCAGACTTCTCATGCCACAGTTCAGACGCAAGGTATTGAAGGTTAGTGTCCGGTGAACTCTGATTTATATCTGTGCAGGTAGCAAGTTTTCAGTGTTAGAAGAAGAGCAGCTTGAGAGCAGTGCTGGAACCACCAAAATGGGCGGGACTAGGTTCCTACACTGAGAAATCAGTGGTTCAGTGTTCATTCAAACTCCTTTAAATAAGTTGAATGTATTTATATCTTGGTGTCTGTGCAAACTAGATGACTTTTATTTATTTGCTTGAATTATTGTTTAGAGAATAATATTTGACATAGCATGTTGCTTTAATTATAAAAGATATTTGGTAGGTTTAGCATAGGAGAATTTTCTTTGAACTAAGATGATTGACTTTGGGACGTTGACTTTGAAGAATTAAAATTTCATACACTCTTGTTTGGAGTATGTGAAAACCTATCACAACTTTTTCCTCTGCAGGTTTTTAATTGGGCACGAGAATCTCCTCCAGACCCTCACAAACCAATGGATACTTACTATGACTCGAGTAGAGGACGATTAGCATCTTATGTGCTGAAGAAGCCAGAAAACTTGACGGCCGATGATTTCAGTAATGGCCAGACTCTCCCCGTCATTCAGATTCCTGACATGCAGCGAGGGCTGGATTATTTCAAACCGTGGTTAAGTTCTGATACTAAACAGCCATTTATTCTTGTAGGACCAGAAGGATGTGGCAAAGGGTAAGAGCAGAAAATTGTTGATTGAGGTACATAGTGTGGATTTGTATTCCTTTCTTCTTTTAAAGTAATTTAACAGCTCTGTTACCTTTCTTTTGCTTAAAGTAGCATTTACATTTTCATGAAGGACTTTCCATTGTCACTACTTGTAAAAATGATGTGACTGTAGAGAATTATAGAGAAGAACATGTCTTTTTTTCCTGCCAGCTTATGTGTTTTCTGATGGAAAGAGAACAGTCTGAGAAGATACATGCATACAGTCCCAACAAAAACTGAATACCTTAGATATACTCACAAATTATTACCTGCTTTAGTGATAAAAAATGCATCTGGAAATTAGCTATTTAAAAATAACTTTTGTATCAGTGTAATTCAGCCTACTTTTAGTGCCTACTGAGTGTAGGATCTGGAAATAAAGGAGACATGATTATTAGTTTCACATTTTTAGTAGTAATTTAAGAATTCTATAAAATCAAATTAAATATTTTTTTAACTTGGAGTACTTAATATCTTAAAATCTTTCCTTCAACTGTGGGGAAACAGTTGGTATCTTTTATATGTACTTTATCAAGTTAAATTATTTCTGTAAACTTTGATTTTTTTTTTTGTTGAATGAGTCCCAAGAGTGCCTTCAAATATGAATTTATTTTTTTATATTGTAAAAATTAGAAAGCTACCTGTTAAGCCATATCCGTGTTTACCATTTTCCCCTTAAACATCATATTACATAATTTAGAAACTGAAATATTTATAAGATAGAAATTTTATATTGACTATACACAGTGTTTAATTGGTTGTATTTTCGAAGTCCAATGTCCTCCGTCTCTCGTAGGATGCTGCTAAGGTATGCCTTTTCCCAGCTCCGGTCCACTCAGATCGCTGCAGTTCACTGTAGTGCCCAGACCACGTCTCGGCATCTCCTGCAGAAGCTGAGCCAGACCTGCATGGTGATCAGTACTAACACGGGTCGTGTGTACAGACCGAAGGACTGCGAGAGACTTGTTCTGTACTTGAAAGATATCAACCTGCCCAAGCTTGACAAATGGGGCACTAGCACTTTGGTTGCTTTCCTGCAACAGGTGAGTCTTACTCCTTGAAGTGTTAGGATGTAATGGGAAAGGGTTAGAAAATCTGCTTTCCTCCTCGGGGTCAGTTTTATCCAGCATGTGTTGTGGACATTGAACTCCCAAAGCTTGTAGTAATCTGGTTCCAGGACTACTTTCTTCCTGCCTTTTCTTTTTTTTCTTTCTTTTTTTTTTTAGAGATTTTATTTTTAAGTAATTTCTGCACCCAGCATGGGGCCCGAACTCACGACCCCAAGATCCAGAGTCGCAGGCTCTACTGACTGAGCCAGCCAGGTGCCCCCACAAGCCTCCCTTCTTTGATGTTCTTCCCTATAGAAGTTAGCATTACAGCAAGATAATGTATGACAGGAAGAGTAAAAACAACCTTCACCCTATACTTATTTCCTGTCCTTTATTTCTAAAACAGGGAAAGCAGAAGCTGGGGATGATGTGGGATTTGGGGAAATTTCTGCTTCATTTTTCTAGGGATGCATTTTTCAGAGAGCAGGTAGATGTCCTTGGTCATGGCCCTTTACGGGCTTCCTTAGCTCAGTACTCTGCCTCTTAGCCCGAGTAAAGGCGAAGGTTGGACACCATGCATTCTGTCAGTGTGGAAGTCGTTATTTATGTGGTTTGCTTCACATTAGAAACCCTGCATTCTAAATTAGAGTTTATTATGTTTATATGGGTTCAAACTTAGCTTTACTATGGAACTGTAGAATATGACAAAATATTTATAAAGAAAACCAAAATAGTTTCCTTATATTTTTCCTGATTTCTTTCACTTTTTTTCCCCTAATTGCTGGTAGATTTATATGTCATCTGGATTTTAATGTTTATTAGAGAGAAAAGCACTTTAAAAATGAGGATAATTCAGCTAACATTAATTGAATGCAGAGTCTTAAAGAGTATTATTTTTCAATGTTATAAGAATTTAAAGTATATTTCAATCTTAAATTTTTGAGTTAGGTAGAGGAGGATGATTGCATTTGGAAACAATTGAATTTTATGCAAAAATATTTTATATCACTATTAGAAAATCCTAAGCCTAAAACATTTAAAATACATTTATGTTCAAAAAGGTACTGACATATCAAGGATTTTATGATGAAAATTTGGAATGGGTTGGTTTAGAAAATATTCAGATTGTGGCTTCTATGTCAGCTGGAGGAAGACTGGGAAGACATAAGCTGACCACCAGATTTACTTCCATTGTTCGTCTTTGTGCTGTGGAGTATGTATCATAGTGTTCTTAAAAATTTTTTTTTTTTAATTTGGGGAGACGTCTTCTGTATTTGAATTTTATTAAAGGTATCCATTAATGATAATTTTTTAAGATGAAGAATATAAAAACAGTCAAACTTGAGTTCTGTTATTTTTTTCCCTGTCCTTCCTAAACTTTAGGCAGTAATTTAGGGTGATAAAGGCATTAATCAGTGCTTCTTAAATATTAGAAATAAAACCTAACTGTTTTGTATCCTCTCTGTTCTAAAATGTTAGTATCAGGAATCTGAATGATGGGTATTAGATTTTAATAAGGGTTTCATAAAACAAAAATACTATCAAATTTTATGAAGATAAATAAACATAATGTAAACAGGCACAAGGTGGAGTCAGGTCAGGTTTGTGGGTGACAGCATTAATCCTGATGCATGCACCCATCTCCATGGTCCATAATTGTTGCAAGAACTTGTAAATTTTATGGATGTGGAGCTTGTCCTCTGTTCCGTTTTGCCTTAAAAAATATTGTTTTGATGCTTTCATGCTAATTGCACCCATCTATTAAATTGTACTTTCAGAAATGTTGTAGCTACCAATTAAGCTGTATTGAAATAGATTTTGGTTTGAGAGAAACAGGTTGATTTCATTTGTTATATTCTCCTTTTACAGTTCTGAGTTGATTACTGCCAAATGGGTCAGCTACACTTAAAATAATTTTTCTTAAGCAAAATTTACCTTTCGGTCCTTTCTAAAAATCAGTGATTTCCATACAATTATGTTTTTAAGTAATTTCACCAGAAACTTCTATTAGGGCCCTCAGTATTTGAGAGCAGATAAGTAGGGGTCAGAATAGGGACCTAGAGCCTGGCTTTAGTCCCTGGATAAACTGGGGGGGGTATCCGAACCTCAGAGCAACGCAGCTGGAAAACTGCTACAAATGAACATTAACGTAATAATCTAGAACATTGTATTTTCACCTATTTTCTTATGTGCCCTCTTTCAGTTACCCAGAAAGAGAGCAATTACAGACAATTTATGGAGCATATTTGGAACCCGTTCTCCATAAAAATCTGAAGAATCACTCTATTTGGGGCTCTTCATCAAAAATCTACCTCTTAGCGGGATCTATGGTCCAAGTCTATGAACAGGTATATACTTCCTCATTTATATTGTAATTGTCGTGTCTCTTGGTTTCACTCCCAGAGGGACTACCTTTAACGCTGACCTGTGTTGACACTTCAGCTTTCTTTTCGTCTTGTTGATTAGGCTTTTCTACCAGAGAGTGAACTCTCTGAGCGCAGATGCTCTAATAGACACTCAGTGAACATGGAATGAATGAATTAATGCTGGGTGGTTTTCTGTTATCAACTAAAATTTAGCATATTCAGAATGTTCCTCTTCTTTGCAAAACTGGATCTTTCTCCCGACTTCGATCAGCTTCTGTCTTGGAGACTTCAAACCAGGGAGTGGTCTTTGAGGTTTCTTCTTTCTTGTTGCCTGGGAGGAAATGCCTCCAGTTCCTTCCTTAGTGAAGCAGGATGGTGCTTGAAATCAGGCAGTAAAGGGCACAGAAGACATTCATTCAATACCTTCTTTTCTCGTGCCGGTCCTAGGGATGCAGAGAGGCCTGAGTCTCTGTTTTCTGGAAGCTTACAGACCAGTCAGGAACCTGGTCCCGTAAATAAATTATTACTACAGCGTGATGAGTAGTGGAACTGTGACAATAGGCACAAGTTACAAATAGCGTGGAAGAGGAAGGAGGTGACTCTGCTGTGTGGTAGTTGTTAAGAGGAGGTGAAATGTGACTTGAGTTTGTTTTGGAAGATGTATTTATTTATTAGAGAGAGCGAGAGAGAGAGAGAGAGAGAGTGTGCACCGTGGTGGGGGGAGGGGCAGAGGGAGAAGCAGACTCCCTGCTGAGCAGGGAGCCCGATGTGGGACTCAATCTCATGACCCTGAGATCACGACCTGAGCCAAAATCAAGAAATCAACCGACTGAGCCACCCAGGCGCCCTGAAATGTGATGTGAGTTTTGAACAATTAATAGAAATTCCCAAAGTGGCTGGAGATGAAAGAAGATCTTCCGAGGTAAAGGGGACAGCATGCGAAAGTTAGGGAAGTAGTTGTGGAAGATGCTTTTGGCAGTGTTGGAGTAGATGTGGGGCAAGAGAAGTTAGAAAGCATTGATTACTTTCTAAATGAATTCGGAAGCTCAGTGATCAAGGCCGGAGTGAGAGCAGTGGGTCCTGTCCATGAGGAGGAAGGCACAGGCTCTCACGGGTCATGTATCAGGAGTCGCACTTTGATCCGTTCGGGATCGGTGACTGTTTGAACATGAGACAGCTCTGGGGCTCCCGGACCCGGGAGCGCCTTGGAATTGCAACCACTGTGTGTAAAGCTTAGCTTCACCTTCCTTGAGTTCCTCTGCTCAGCAGGGCTTTTTAACCTTTTATTTTTTCTTGGACAACATTTGGCAGTTTGTTGAAGCCTATAAATACCCCTCTTAGAGAATGTTTTTAAATGGGTAAGATATAATGTATGAGATAACTAAGGAAATCAGTTCTAATGAAATACAGTTTCTTCTCACTAGTAGAAATTGGGCATTCCTGTGAGTGTGGTGACTGAAAAATTTATAGCATTATATATCTGGAAATACGTTATAAATAAAATGTATATTATGTATTTAGAAAATGAGAGCAGACAGTTGACTTTATTTTCTTTTCCAGGTGCGGGCCAAATTTACAGTTGATGATCATAGTCACTATTTCTTTACTCCTTGCATCCTTACCCAGTGGGTTCTTGGCTTATTCAGATATGATTTAGAAGGAGGTAAGTTTTACTTTTATGATTTCAAATTGCTTTTCTTTCTTTGGAATGCCATAGTGCATCTGTGTGTGTGTATGTGCGTGTTCTAAACTGTTTATGATTGTCGCTGGTAAAATTTGATTTGGGGAAAAATAAAATTGTTAGTGATGTTTAATATGCTTTTTGGAATTAGTATTTTTATTGAACAACTAGATATAATGATGCTTAATATATTCTTTAAATAATCAAAACAACTTATCAATAACACATTGAATTTTACCTTTTTTCCCTTTTCTTGTACTTATCTGACGCCAACCTGACGGTATGCAGATTTTTATTCTCTCTTTCTTTCTAGTATTATGTTGAGATAGACCATCTGCAAGTCATTTGAATTTTATTACAACTAAAGAAAATGTTGTCTTTTTTAGGATCCTCAAATCACCCACTAGATCATGTATTAGAAATCGTAGTTTATGAAGCACAGCGCTTATTTCGTGACAAAATTGTTGGTGCCAAGGAACTTCATTTATTTGACAGCATTTTAACATCTGTGTTTCAAGGAGATTGGGGCTCAGATATATTAGACAATATGGCAGGTAATATAGTTAAGGAGTTTATGTAATAAATAAATGTTACAAGAATTGTAAACTTTTCTTGCTAATAGCATGATTTCGTATTTCTGTGTAAATAAAACGTTTGGGTAATTTTAATGTTGTTTTTACTGTAAGGGGCCGCTTTTTCCTTTTTGCTAGATTTCTAAATAAATACAAATAAAATATAGTGACAGTAATTGTTTTCTTGGATTCAGGCCATAGTGTTTTATATCTGCAATTCAAAATTAGGTTTCCTGAGGGATTTTTATTAATAAAGGTTTTATTTAAAGCCGTATGTGTATGAGACTTAAAGATCATTGGGAAAATCCATATTTGATTATAATTAACTTTTGCTTAGAAGTAAATCATGTCATCAGCACAGAACTTCTTATGTACTCTTGTCTCCAGCTTCACCCACAGTTAGGATAAATAAAGCGTAACACCACTCACTCAAAGCAGCTCAGTTGCATTTGCAACTGTTACCACTTAACAACCAACTTGCATTTTGAAAACTGCTGTGGGAGTAGTGCGTGTGATCTGAAAACTGTCTGAAAACTGTCGTGGCGGAAGGACCTTTGATACAAGACCATATTGTGGAAGTATTTCTTAACCGCTTTCAAGCTACAGATTGAGGTTCTGTCCGGTTAGACTGTAAAGCTAGAAATATTCCATGTAGCGCGTTCTGTGTCCTGCCAGATTCGGTATTGCCCCCCGGTCGTAACTGCATAGGCCGAAGGGGATTTCGAAGATGAGGAAGATGAGGAGGTTGGCAGAGGGATTTTCGAGGTGCGGCTTGAGTTTCAGAATCAGGAAATGAGTTGGAGAAGCCGGGGCAGGATGAAAGGCGAGAGCGAGCCCTGGTCGCAGCTCAGAGTTGGCTCATTCTGAGTGAGGCTTTGTTAGCGTGACCTGTAGCTCTCCTTGCTTAGTGGGGGCAGGTTTCGTTTCTTAAATGGCACCATCTTTCTCAGACTGAGAATTGCCTGAATGGTATCTCTTCTTGCAAAGAAGGTAGCATGTTCTTTGGGCATTAGACAGTAGCAGTGTCTTATTGGGTATCTGAATTCTCTAGAATTTGTTATCTTTCAGGGTCTCCTTTGTAGGACTCAATAAAGAATACATGCTTTTTTCCCCCTCACCGTTTTTACTTTTCAAGGAAAGGTTGCATTTTTTAAAAATACAGGCTTGATAAATGTCGTATCTCGGCAAGTAGGATTTTCACATAGTGGAATATTAATTTGTTAAGAAAAATGTAATCTTGGAAGACTTGGAAATAAGCTAGATACATTCTTGTGCTCAAGAAACGTGTAATCCAGTGGCAGATACAGATATGAAAGCCCTTACAGTGGTAACTATTGTTAGTGTGTTTAGAAGCCACGAAATTTGTGCAAGTAGATGGTTAAACTGATAATTATAATAGAACATGAAGTGTTTTACAATTAGTATAACTTCTGAATATATTTGGGATAAATGCTAGATAGTAGTGTGTAGAAGGGTTAATTTTTTTTGAGGGAGTTACTTTGAAACCTTGAAATAAAAAAATGAATTTATTTTGTGATAATTGCACATTAACATACAATTGTAAGAGTTCATACAGAGTATGTGTAGCTTTTACTTGGTTTCTCTTGATGGTAACATATGGCAAAATTACGGTGGAGCATCACAACCAGGGTATTGACATTGATACAGTTAAGACTCAGAGTTATCTGTCCTGCTGCCCTGCTGTAGCCATATCCACGCCTCTGGAAACCGCTAGCCTCTTCTGTATTTCATTTGCCATTTCGAGAATCTTATTTTCACACACACACAGGTTGCTGTGAGTCTCAGTACTTTGTTCCTTTCTATTGATGAGTGGGTATTTAGATGTACTACCGTTTCTTGAACCATTTACCTGTTGAAGGGCGTCTGGGTTATTTTCTGTTTTTGACTATTAGGACGAAAGCTGCTATAAGCAGTTCGTGTAGAGATGTTTGTGTGAACATGCACTTTTGTTTTTCTGGGATAAGTGCTCAGGAGTGCAGTTGCCGGGGTGTATGGTGCTCTTGTGCTTGGTTTGTGAAGCACACTGCCCTGCTCTTTTCCAGAACGGCTGTATCATTTTACACTCCCGTCAGCAACATGTGAGTAACCCAGGTGCTCCGCACACTTGCCTTTGCTTTTGTCATGCTGTTTTATTTTAGCCACTGTCGTGAGTGCGTGTGGGTACATCACTGTGGCTTTAATTTGCATTCTGCCAACAGCAGATGCGCTCGAGCATCTTTCATGTGCTCACGTGCTGTCTCTGAATCCTTTGAAGTGAGGTATCTCTTTCTGTGACTTGCTCATTTTCTAATTGGATGGTTTATCTTCTTTTATTAATGAGTTTTGAGAGTTCTTTATATATTACGGATGCTAGTTTTTTGTTAAATATGAGGTTTGCAAACATATTCTCCCGCTCTTTCGCTTGTCTTTCCATCCTTTTAATAGGGTCTCCCACAGCTAAATATTTCAATTTTATCAAGTACAACTTAGTAATTTTTTTTCAGGATCTTTTGGTGTCAAGTTTCAGAACTCTGTTTGGTCCTAGTTCTTAAAGATTTTCTCCTGTGTTTTTTTCTGAAAAGTTTTATGGTTTTGTTTTAAGTCAGTGGTCCACTTTGAGTTAATGTCTGTGTGAAGAGTGAGGCCTCGGGTCACCTTCTTTGCTGACGGATGACCACTTGCTCCGGCACTGTTTACTGCAAAGGGAACTTTTCTTCCTCGAGTTGCTTTGCACTTTGTCAGAATAGTTGTGTGAACATATCTCTTGGTTCTCCGTCCTGTTACATCCATTACATGTCTGTCCTCCCACCAGCACCACCTGTTTTCATTAGTTTAGAAATCTTGAAATTGGGTAGACTGACTTCTCCTGCTGTCTTCTTTTTTACAGTTGTTTTCGCTATTTAAGTTCTTTACCTTTCTCTTTATATTTTAGAATAATCTTATCTATAAGTAATGTTGCTAAGCTTTGGATAGGAATTGCATTAACTCTGTATCTTGGTTTGGGGAGAATTGACATCTTCATTATGTTGAGTCTTCCAGTCTGTGAACATGATATATCTGTCCATTTGTTTAGATATTCTTTGCTTTCTTTCATCAGTGTTGTGTAGTTTTCAGCACATAAGTTCTGTACATATTTTGTTAGAGGAACAACTAAGATTTAAAATTTTTTGAGTGATACGAGAGTCAGATCATGTTAAAGGATGACGGTGCTGCGTGGCGAGGGGAAAGACTCCGCGTAGGTTCAGAGGCATGAGGAAGCTGGCGTGCACAGCGCAGGGCAGAGAAGGAGAATCGTGCAGTGGAGCCAGGTCCGGGGGCCTCGATGGGTTTGGCTGCTTTTCCGGGCCCCACGGGAGCGGTACGGCGCTGTGCAGTTCTTCCATGTGCTCCCCTGGGAGAGCTAGTGAGGATGTACTGGATGGCCAGAGACATATGGCAGGACACAAGCCAGGAGATCCTGTGGTAGCTGAGGTGACACCTGATGACATGGGGAGACAGTGAGTTCAGTCCTCTACATGTTTCACTGTTTGCAGGCTCTTTGAGTGTCTCTTGGGGCACGTGCATCAGGTTTATCAGCTCTGTGAGGGTAGCAGTCGCGTCTGTCTTACTGCTTCTCTCTAACGGGAAGTGCGGTGCTTAAACACCTGTGTTTAGTGACGAACATTGTATGTTTGTTACATGTCCGTTAAGCAGTTGGAAGTGTGGGACCAGAGTAGAGCTCGGGAGACTTGCCAATAGGTGACTGGGTTTTGGTATATCAGTAGTTGATAATCTAATCCACAGAATAAGGTTAAATAATTCAAGGGGAGTGTTTAGGATTAAAGAATAAGGGACTGAATTTAGATCCCAGGGAAAATAAGAGTAGAAGGGATACGCAGAGAACTGAGAGGACTGGTGGTTGTGTGTTGTTGAGTATCAGGATCAACAGATCTAAGGAAAACGCCTCAAATGCACACCAGGTCATGACGGGGGCAGAGACTACGACGGGGATTTGGGCTTGGAGGTTATGGCAGCCTTGTTCCCAAGTAAGAGTTTGATTATAGAGGTTTCTGCAGGGAGAGGATAGTGTAGGAAAAGCAGTGATGAGGGAAAGGAGAAGAACGTGAAGGAGCTGGGGTCCAGGGAAGCTAAAACTGCCATTGAGTGGAGCACATGAGAAGGAGGGTACTTTATGGAGCACCCTCCCCAACGGATCAGGAGGGAAAGGTTCAGCAGAACGGTCAACAGATTTTCCTTGTGTGGTCACAGGATGCTGCTGGGGATAACTATAACGGAAGTGGTGGGGTTTTTGTTTTCTAATTAAAATTCAGTTCCCTTTTCCTTTATTTTAGAATTAGGGCTCTTGATGGTGTTTATAAATCTGTGTTCTTTCTCAAGGAGAGTTTTGAGTTTGTTTTAGTTGCCAGTTTTATATGGAGATTGTGGAGGAGGGGAGGGAAGTAGGGAGAAAGAGCACAAGGGAGAGTAGTGGGGAGCACTCAGGAGGACCCTCCGTTTGAGGAGAGAGAGGTGGGGGTCAGGGCTGGAGTGGGGACACATCAGCTACTCTTCGGGGAAAGTTTGACATGGCAGTGTAAGGTCTTTGTATCTTAGCTGATTTTATCGTCTCCCCGGGCACACTGTAATTTACTTCCGCGTTTCTGGGGATGACCTTATTCGGAGGATTAACTGAAAAATAATTTAACGAACAGTGTACTTCCTGGTGTTGCCATTGCCAATACACGTATAAAGCCAAAATACCTTTCATTTCTGCAGACAGTTTCTATGTTACATGGGGAGCCCGACACAACTCAGGAATAAGGGGGGCCCCAGGACAGCCACTGCCTCCCCATGGGAAACCGCTCGGAAAACTGAACTCTGCGGATCTCAAGGATGTTATTAGAAAGGTATAATCTTGGGACGCCTGGGTGTCTCAGTCGGTTGGGCGTCTGCCTTCGGCTCAGGGTCCTGGGATCAAGTCCCGAGTCGGGCTCCCTGCTCAGCGGGGAGTCTGCTTCTCCTTCTGCCCCCCTCGCCCCCCTCCCCCTTCGCGCGTGCATGTGTGATCTCACGTGTGTGCATGCTCTCTCAGATAAATAAATCTTTAAAAAAAAGAGGAAGGTATAATCTGAATCATGAGTTTGAATTGGGATTTGGTTATGATTGTAGTCATTTAAGAAATATTTGTTGTAAGCTTTCCGAGGCAAACAAAGATTATACAATAGACCGAGCTGGTTCTTGTGGAGTGTGGTCTGTTGTGGTAGATCTGACTAAATGCTCCCGTACTCACACAGATATGGGTAAGATGGCCAAGGTACATGTTGGCAAAATGTATCTGATGTTGGAATTACTAATGAGGTTTAATATTAATTGGAAAATCATCCTAGAGCAGTGGTGTCCAAGTTCAGCGAGCATTAGAATCACTTTGAGAACCAGGAAATACGCTGCCTCCTGGGTCACAGCCTGAGGAAGTCTCATTCCCCATTTCTCCCGGGCTCCCAGGTGGTGGTGGTGCGCGGGTTCACTGAAACTGAGGCGCACTCTACTAGAGATGTGTCTAGTTCTTTCTTCTTTGTGAAATTAGACAGTGTAAGAAGGAGAAACAGTGTTATATGTATGATGATTTGCTTTGGAAGTGAGTGTGGATTTTATATCCAGAAAAGCTCGTGTGGTGCGTGGGATGGATGCTGCCGAGTCTGGGTGTGTTGGAAGTTGTTAAGGCTGCAGCGTCTGGTGTCCCTCACGCTGACACACAGTTGCTGGTGGGGCGGCCCGCACGAGGGCTTTGGATTCATTCCCCTGTGGTGCGCACCAGCAAGAGTTCACAACATTAGGTGTTACGGTCTGCACACATTGATCTGAGTTGAAACGACGAGTAAAATTTGAGAGTCTTTGAAGTTCTTGTAATTAGCCTGCTGTGTCTCCCTACGTTTTACCCGTCGTATCAGCAGTGTCCCGCAGGTATCTGATGACTATGAGCTCTTGAACGTGTTTGGTATCACACAAGGTTTTTCGTAGAAGAGCTGGATTGCTGGGAGGCCGTGGAGCATAAGATGACACACTGCCACTTAGCCCCTTTTCCAGAGTGTATCAGAAGTGTAAGCCTTCCTCTAGATAACATGTATGTTATGTAATGGGGCATATATTAATGATAAAATATTCTTTGTGGTTTTTTAAAAGGGCCTCATTCACTATGGACGAGATAGCCAGAATTTAGATATTTTACTTTTCCAAGAAGTGCTGGAGTATATGTCTCGGATCGACAGGGTGCTGAGCTTCCCTGGAGGCTCCCTCCTCCTGGCAGGACGAAGTGGCGTGGGCCGGCGGACCATTACTTCCCTGGTCAGTCATATGCATGGAGCCGTGCTGTTTTCTCCAAAGATTTCCAGAGGCTATGAACTGAAGCAGTTCAAAAATGATCTCAAACACGTGAGTTACTCAAATCCTTTGCTTTATTTGGTTTTAAAGCACAATTACTTGTTATTCTAAAAGCCTTCAGAGACCATTATGTCTCTGATATACATCGTAGTCTTTAATATGGATGATGATTTTCCCCGTGGTTATTAGAAAATTATATTTTTATGTACAGAGAGGCTAGGTGGACATGGAAGATAAAAGGACAGAATTTATATAGGACACAGGTGGGTGTATTTAAAAATGATCGTCTGTCTTCGCTGTGAAATCATATTAACATTTCCCCAACTGTTTGTTCATGGACTGGATTTACCTTCCAAACTATATGGCTGAAGTTTGATATTTAATTTTGATTACAAAGAAAGAAAGAGAGAAAAAGGAGAAAAGAAAGACGTTATTTGCGTGAAGAATGGCGGTTTTTAACTGGGCCCCACACCTGTAATGGGTGCGAAGACCTCTGTTGTCACTTTCCGCGCAGGTGCTGCATCTTGCAGGGATTGAAGCCCAGCAGGTGGTTCTGCTTCTCGAGGATTACCAGTTCGTGCATCCTGCGTTTCTGGAGATGATCAATAGCCTTTTGTCTTCAGGCAAGTGAATGATTTCTCTTCAAAGAAAAGAAAAGTAATAATGTTACCTTGTGTAAAATTGTGTTTCAGAGCATGTGTGGTATGGGTTTTACTCAGGGGTCCTGGGATTAAGCATGCTTGGAGCTGGAGAATTGAGAAAGCCCATTTTTATAAAATCAGGAGATGGAAGAATTACGTAAGCATGATTATTATTATTATTTTTTAAAGATTTTATTTATTTATTTGAGAGGGAGGGAGAGAGCACGAGCAGGGGGAGCAGCAGAGGGAGAGGGAAACAAGCAGGCTGAGCAGGGAGCCCGACACGGGGCTCAACCCCAGGACCCCGGGATCATGACCTGAGCCGAAGGCAGACGCTTAACTGACTGAGCCACCCAGGCGTTCCCCCAAAATGATTAATGTTGGTGAATGTCCTGAAAAACTAGCCCTTTCATATGCTTTTGGTGGGACCATTATCTGTTACAGTCTTTTGGGAAAGTTATCAGTCAGTGTTGTTTAAAAAAAATGTGCCATACCCTTTAATAGAGCAGCTCTATTACGTGTAGGAATTTCACCTACAGAAATAGTGGATTTAGCATGCAGGGAAATGCATAGTATAATTCATAATAAAAATGTGATGGAACCTCACTGTCCATCGTTAGTGGAATAGTTGAATAATGGCCTTAACATGGATATGTAAATACAGATATATTCTCAGTATCTGAGGTCCATGTTTCCCAGATCGCGGTATGCTCTTGTTGTCTCTTGAGTCACCTGACTATTTTCATGGTTTTCTGGAGAGGATACCTGCAATTTCCTATATGTCTTCCTTTTCTGAAGAATTTGTGACATTTATTCGAATCTCTTTATGAGTCGTCACTGTTAGAATTGGTAGGAGGTAGCTTAGTTTTAAACTTGGACCAAGATTGTTTTGTTATTTAAGTACAGAGTAAACCTTGTTAAAAGCTAGTTTCCATGATGTGCCTGTCGGACCCCGTGTTTAGTAAATGCTTGTTTTGTGTCATGTTAGGTGGGCTCTGAAATGAAATAGTCTTCTCTTCAGAATGTCACAGCTCTGGTCGAGGAACACGTGTGACTTAGAATAGGAAGTGTCTACATTTGGTGTTCACGTGACTGCAGGCGGGGACGCTGGTTAGGCAGTCAGCAGGCCAGTCTCCGGCCCAAGTCCTGCAGAGGCAGGTGCTGGAGTGGGGCTGCTGGGGCTCGGGACCTGCTCACAGGACCACTCCTGTCCATGTGTACGGTGTGTGTCCCTGCATCTTGCTTCAGTCGTCACTAGGTGGAGGCCTGTTCCTTACGGCTGAAACTGGTCCAGCAGAGAGACAGCTTTGTGCTAGGATCCTCGTTTTGTTTTGTGAAAGCAAGCATCCACCTAAGCATTAATGCAGTGATTATTGTTTTTACCTTTTTACCTTAAGATAAATTGGTCTTTATTAGCAAGTTGTAACTTCAAAAATCGTAAGTTAAATTTTACCAACATTTTTAGCAAAAAAGTATTTGAAAAATACTTTCAGAGAAAATAGGCCTTTGTCTTGTTTTTCCGTTTCAAATTCTTATTTGCTGTAGTGGATAGTATGTACCTAGAGCTAGGTTTCTTTGCTACATTTAAGGAATCGAAAGTGTCTTGTTGGGGCGCCTGGGTGGCTCAGTGGGTTAAGCGTCTGCCTTCGGCTCAGGTCGTGATCCCAGGGTCCAGGGATCCAGCCCCGCATCAGGCTCCCTGCTCTGCGGGAAGCCTGCTTCTCCCTCTCCCACTCCCCCTGCTTGTGTTCCCTGTCTTGCTGTGTCTCCGTCTGTCAAATAAATAAAAAAATAAAATCTTAAAAAGAAAAAAAGTGTCTTGTTATGGCTGAAATTGAAAGACAGAGCAGATTTCTGTGTGTGTGTGTTTGGGTATGTACAAGCTTGGCAGACGAGACGTGGTCCGGCACCTCTGAGTTGGGCCTGAGGGAAAGTAGGGATGAGGCTGTGATGGGCCCTGTGTGAATGCACTGCCTTGGATGCTCGGCAAAAGGGTTTTTACTTAATCTTACTGGTTCTTGCAAACTTTAAGTATATTGGCTTAATAAATGTTTATTAATACCTGTTATGTGCCAGGCCCAGTTCTAAATACTGGACTCATAGTTGTAAATAAGACCTAGTTACACTTGTGGTCTTAATCCAGTGTGATTTGCCTTTCACCATTCTGTTGCCTTGTAGCAGGCCCTGGACTAGTTCTGATTTCTAGTACAGGTTTCCATTCATTCATTCATTCATTCATCTAATAAATATTTATGTTCCAGATACTTTGCTAAGGATGTTCTAAGGTTAATATTGAACATGATCAAATTTGTCCTTTGGGAATTCAGAATCTAATTGAGCAGGAAAGGAAAAATACTTCATTCATGGTTACGTGATGTGATACATGCTGAACAGTGACATGTTTAGATGTGGGAGAGAGAAAGAGTGCTCTCCCCAGCACCCGGGAAGTCAGCACAGCAGTGTCTCCTGGGGCACATGGTAATTTGGGGGGGAAGGTAAAGGCCAGGGGAAGGCTGTGCATATAAATTCCAGGAAGAGGGAGTATTTCATTATATTTATGGGACACAAAGACGTTCACTGAGGCTAGAATACAAGGTCTCGTATGGGAGGGGTGGAGAAGAACCCGCAAAGACAGGTGGACAGCTAGATGGTCCACTGTCTCAAACGGCTTGCTCAGGAGTTTGAGTTTTATCAAATGAAGGCAACAGAGGGAGATTTGTGAGTAACAGAGAGGTGATAGGGTTATGTATTTTTGGAAACAGCCTGAATAAGAGCAGACTGATACAAAAATAGAACAAGTTTTGTGGATGTAAAGTGTGTTTCAGCTGGGGTGATGCAGCTAAAACTCACGAGAAGTGCCGTGTTCCGTAGGTGAAGTTCCTGGACTCTATACCCTGGAAGAATTAGAGCCTTTGCTGTTGCCTCTCAAGGATGAGGCTTCGCAGGATGGTTTTTTCGGACCAGTCTTCAATTACTTCACATACAGTAAGTGACTGTATTGAATTCATCAATTCAAATTCTGGTTCATGTGAAATAAGTACCATTTAATTTGCCATATTTTCTAATTAGGTTGCAAAGGTATCTTAAATCTTGGGTCTATTTGGTAATTTATACTTTTTTCTTTTTTATGGTGCTTTTAGAAAAGCCAACCTATAGTAAAAGCATGTTAGCAAAATTTTAGCAGAAGGGAAAGATGAAAGTGTTTTCATGTTCCTTGGAATATTTACTTCACTGCTTTTGTTCCTGTGTGGTAAAACTAGTGTTCAGAACATCCTATCTTAGAAAATTATCGAACTGTTTAGATTTTGCCAGACTCTCTAGTTTTTTCTGGCTCAGCAGCTTTCTGATCACAGAAGCGGTTTTATGTGCACTGCAGATACCTCACATTGAAGAAGTCGATAGAAGTCACTAATAATACCACCCAGACAGTACTACAACACTTAGCTGCTTTCTTTCCCTAAAAGAACATTTATTACTGAAACAGAGAAGCCGGTTAAAGAGCTACTGTCTGCTCCCTCTCCTTCAAGTTCACAAGGAAACTCTACCAGGCCTCTGAGAAACCGATCATCCCAGTGCTATTCAAAACAGTTTCAGAACATGGATAATGAAGCAAAGTTTCCAAATTCCCTTTCATGAAGGGAAAACAATATTGATGAAACAGGAAAAATATATTTCTCCTGAAAGAAAATTGGAGATCAATTTGCTTGTGAATATTGAAACGAAAATCCTTGAAAGAAAAATTGTAAAGTAGAATCCAGTTTCACATTTGAAAAGTAACATCCAGACAGCAATCTGGTACATACACTTGCCTTCTTCCCGAACTCCTTCTGCATCTTTTCTCTTAGCATGCACACACAAACACACACACAAGTATTTTTTAACAAAAATAAAAATCATAACTGTAATATTGCTTAATGGCTCCTACCATTTCATTTTAGAAAATTTTAAACTCATAAAAGACCATATATAGATTTCCCCAGTTATTATTGTTGTAATGTCCATGGTAATTTTCTTATATTTTTTTAGGAATTCAACAAAACTTGCATATCGTCTTGATAATGGATTCTGCAAATTTAAACTTCATAATAAACTGTGAGAGTAATCCAGCTTTGCATAAGAAATGCCAGGTGTTGTGGATGGAGGGTTGGTCAGATAGCAGCATGAGGAAAGTAAGTTTAACATTTAAGTATGGAAATGAAAAATAGCATACTTTCTTTTTGAAGTTACAGGTTTTCCTGACTTTGCTTTGGTGTTTGTTATTACATTACCTTAATTGTGGCACTGAATATACATGTTTGAAAACCTCTCTCTTTTCTTTATGCTCTTATATGACATTTTAGTCGAGTGTAGAACTTCATGTTCTTAAGGACTACAGAGGTACTTATTGTACTTTTAAAATTTTATTCATTTCGTTAGCTAGCCTGTGATAAAAACATCGTAGCAATAATTTTAGCCATTTTCTTAAATTAAAAAAAATTAAATCTTTTAAAGAATATCTATCATTGTGGTGCTAAGTGTTGGGAGGGGGATGTGTTTGAAGTGTGAACTCATTGAACCATCTTAAGTGGAAGCCTCTGCCATTGCTTTGTTTGATAAATAATACTTTTCAGGATTATTTCTTTGAATAATATTTATATTCTCGATCATTCATTTCTTCGTTTTTGCGTAAAGAAGTACAGACTATTGCCTATCGTGAGTCAGAGGGAGGACTGTAATTTGAGATGAGAGATAAGGTTTTACAGATGAGATGATAGGTTAGTTAGATTTCAGCAGGTAGATAAAGGACAGGAAAATTATTCCAGTCTTAAGAGGCCACACGAACGAGAGGCTTCATTAAGAAGTAATTATCGGGTCTCTAATATGTGCCACTGTTCTATCTGTTGGGGTTATAGCAGAGAAAAAGCATATGGAAGTCCTTGCCCTCATGGGGTTTACGAGGTTTTGGGGGGTCGCTGGGGGAACGTCTCCTTCAGGGAGATCCTGAGCCCACAGCGTGCCTGGTGATTCTGAGGGTCAGCCGGAAGCCCAGTCAGCTGTTAGAGTGATTCAGAGGGAGAGTAGTTGGAGATGAGGTCAGGGAAGTAAGAGGACAGCAGTTAGGATGGGGCTTTGTGAGCCATTCTAAGGAGTTTAGCTTTTCCTGGAAACAGGTGAGGGAGCCTTTGGAGGCTTTTGACACACCGTTGTAATGTTTTAATGGGGTTACTTTGGCTTCCGGGTTGGGAATAGACTCTCAAAGGCAAGGGTAGAATTAGTTACAAAGCTGTTGCAGTAATCCGGTGAGAGAGAAGGATGGTGTGCATTAGGGATGGAGGAGGAGAGGCGGTGGGAAGTGGTTGGATTCTGAATACGTTTTACTGTAGAAATAACCGAATTTGCTGACAGATTGTACTAAGATGTAAAAGGAGGTGAGGATGCAAGGATACTGCCAAGGATGTTGGCTTGAGTCCCTGGAAGGATGGAGTACGGAGAACAGGAAAACTGAGAAGAGCGTTTTGAGAGGAGGATATGAGGCTTGCAGTTTTAGATGTGTTCTTTACGAGACGTCAGACCTCCAGGCTGCAGGACGGAGAAGGCATCTGGGTATAGGAGTCTGGAGTTCAGGGGAAAGAAGGGTCAGGCATCCAGGATAAAACACTGGGAATTGTCAGAGTATGGGTGGTATTTACAGCTCTGAGAATGAATGATGCCACCAAGGAATGAGCGTTGACTACAAGGTGGAGAGAGTCAAGGACTGAAGTCTTGGGCTCTTGTTCAGCATGAAGAGGTTGACGTGAAGACGAGGGATCCGCAAAGGATACAGAGAAGGGGCTGCTGTGGGGAAGCGGGGGAGAAACCAGCAGAGTGTGAAGATGAGCAGAAGGCTGCGTTTCAGGGCAGTGGTGCGCACAGGTGGATGGGGCCTGGGGGCTGACTGTCGGCTCCGGCAGCAGGGAGCTCACTGTGAGGTTAAGAAAGCAGTTTCAGTTAGCGGCCGCCAACTGGAATGTGCTCCAGAAACAGTGAGAAGGAGATTGGAGAGAGTGAGTGTGGTCACCTCTTGTGAGGGATTTTGTTGTAAAGAGACATGGATCAGTAGGAAGGAAGTAGGTAAAAATAATACTTGTTTTTTTAAAACTTGTAAGGTGGGACATACTATTGCATGTTCGTATGCCGTCGGGAATGCGAACAAGGAAGTAAGAACGTGTGAAAGGCAGGGGAACATTGTGCAGCCGTGTCGTGGCCTGGCGCACAAGTGAGAGGACTAGGGACTGGCCCCTGCAGCGGAGAGAGCAGGGCGCAGGGGCCCAGCTCCAGGTGAGTGGGCCGGTGTGGTATCAGGGCGTGGTGCACAGGCTTCTGATGGTTTCTCTTTTCTCAGTGAGCGACAGCAAGGTGATGAGTTGAGAGAAGAGCCGAGGGGAGAGTTTGTGGGGCCCTGAAGGGATGCAAGAAGATACGCAGAACAGTTTGGACGAGTGAAAGAGGGGGAGGCTGAGGAGAAGGGGGTACGAGGGCTGGGTGGCATAGGGCTGGCGTGCGCTAGCGACCAGAGAGTTGAGCGGAGGCCAGTCAGCGTGGGCGCTCACTTGCACTTGGCCGGCATTGGGGCTTTGTGACTCGAGAACAGCCGAGTGAGTGAGGGCCGAGGGAGTTGCGAGCTCGAGATAGGAAGACGGTGAACGACAGTGTGGCGATTTTCAAATTCATACATCGCAGGTCTTAGTGGGGCATGAGGTTTATTGGCCTTACGGAGGGAATGAGCTGGGGCTGGCTGGGATATTTGCAAGTGAGATGATGGAATGATTTCAGTTCTTGTTAGTGACACGGTCTCAGGGTCTGACCATTGGCGGTGGGGCGTGATTAGCTGAGGAAAAGGTGGTGGAGAAGACACCAGAAGGACAGGAGTTGAAGGAATTGAGAGGTGAAGGTATTAATAGGAATTAATAGAGTTAATATGCCATTTTTATCTCCGAGGGAGAAAATGGAGGTAGAGGGGAGTGTGGGCCAATCCAGCCAGGAACACTTTGCAGATGGAGGGTGTTGTTTGGGGCTGGAGCATTGTTTTGTCACCCAGCTTTATTGAGATACAAACTGATAAATAAAAGTTGTATATATTTAATGTGTACGGTGTGATGTTCTGATATATGTATATCTTGTGCGATGTTTACACAATCAAGCTAATTCACAGAAGGGATAGGCTATTTTTTTTTTTTTTAAGATTTTATTGATTTATTTGAGAGAGAGAGAATGAGAGAGCGCACATGAGAGGGGGGAGGGTCAGAGGGAGAAGCAGACTCGTTGCCGAGCAGGGAGCCCGATGCGGGACTCGATCCAGGGACTCCAGGATCATGACCTGAGCCGAAGGCAGTCACTTAACCAACTGAGCCACCCAGGCACCCAGGGATAGACTATTTTAAAGAAAGCAAGTTTCCTAAGAAAAAAAATTCAGTTTATTTGAAAGGATAAATTTGAAATACTCTCCCAAAGGCTCCAGGGTTTTGGCAGAAATCAGTGAAGATGTTTGAGGAAAAAACAGTACTCTCTGGTCACGAACCATGGCACTTTCAAATTCTTCGTCGGTAAAGGGGTCTTTTATGTGACATTGTTTTTAGTCTGGGAGATTCAGAAAGTGAGGCTTTGACCCACATACCTGGACTCCTTGGGCTTCCTGTTGCAAAAATGTCCGCGTTCTGCTACTTTAATTTTCTTCCTGGGTGGGAAACTAAGAGTATTTTACTTCTGTTTTTTTTTGTATATTTTAAATGAGTACTCTTATTATATTATCATACTTTCCATTATAATAATGGGATCTGTTTATGAAACTTGATCTTACTTGTGATAGTGGCAGAATTCTATTGGTAGCTCAACAACAGTTTTTAAGATTATCAATTATGAAACTTAATTACCAATTGTGGAGTTCTTTTCATTTACGTTTAGTTCCTTCTTATTCAGGAGACCTCAGAATCCTTACTATCCCTCTATGCCCTGATGCCAAATAAAGCTTTTTATTTTTCTTATTGTATGATTTTAAATGGCATTTGTGATTATTTTCTAATTCAATCCAAACTGTGAGCTCCTTCATTTCATATGGTCTAATCATTTTTCAAGTGAGGTATTGTCAGTAATTTGCAATCAATTAATGGTTGATGTGTGTCAAAAATCTTGTCTAGGAAATATTCTAGAATATTAGAATTCTAAAAATTCTGAAGATGGATATATTCATTATTTCTCTTACTCTAGTAAGAAACCTAGTAGAAAAGTGTTCTTTTTATTTTTAACCTTTGATACTGGATTTATTTAAACTTTTTCCTATTGAGTTGAGGTTTGAAGAAATGCTCTTCCTGTTTTAGATACCTGAAATGTTATTCAGTGAAACAGATGGCGAAGAAAAATACAGCGACAAAAAAAGGAAAGAAGAAAAGAAAAAAAACTCAGGTAGTATTTTGATGAAATTGACTTTGTAAAATAATTGCCATTTTTTTGGTGTCATAGATTCGTTAAAGATTCACAGTGATTGTGAATTTGAATAATGATAAACTAGCATAAAGGCTTTTTTTTGTTTTTAAAGATTTATTTATTTGTTAGAGAGAGAGAGAGAGGGAGGGGCAGAGGGAGAGGGAGAGAGAATCCCAAGCAGACTCTGCACTGAGTGTGGAGCCTGATGCGGGGCTCGATCCCAGGACCCTGAGATCACGACCCGAGCTGAAACCAAGAGTCGGACGCTTTTAACTGACTGTGCCACCCAGGTGTCTCCTAACAAAGATTTCTTTTGATGAAAACTAAACTAAAGCTCTCTGTATTTATAAACTCGTGTTTATGTCATTTTCTGCAGGACCTAACTCATTATCTATTGTTTACATTTAAGAAGTTAAACAATTATATTCTTGACCTGGATGATCGGATGTTCTACTTACATTGTCTGGGGTCTTTGGCTAGAAGGCTAAGCTTCTCTATTAGTTTTCACTTTTCACTTCGCTAGGTCACAGCGTGCAACTCACACATGAAAACGTTTTAGGGTGTTGTTTGAGTGTGGACACAATATTTTCTTAATTATACTTTCATTATTTTTTCCAATTCCAAATTAATTTTGAATGTGGTCTTTTTTTTTTTAGTATCATAGCGCATTCATTAATTTATTTATCTTACCATCTAGTCACCAAATAGTTATTGAACTTGTTTTACCTTAGGTACTGGGCTGGATACTAGAGATGACTTAGGAGCTCCTACCGTACTAAAGAATAGCAAGAATTATGTTCTATATAAACATAAACTCTGATACAGTGAGATAAATGATGGTAGGAGTTGATATGAAGAGCCTTTGAAAGTGAGACAGCTTACTAGCAGATGTTGCAGCAAATGGACATGGGCAGATGGGCAGTTTGGAGAAGAGTGACTAGCATGGAAAAAGCTCCAAGAAATAAACGAGCTATTTTACTGGATCTGTGAGCAGCCCAACGGCTGAGACATGGACGTGTGAGCAGTAGAGTACTAGGTGAAGAGAAGGCAGGCGGCTTCAGTAATGACAAGCCTCCCGTGTCGTGCTAAGGAATTTGGATTCTGACACTTGGGTGATCTGCGGTCGTGGAGCGATTTCAGCAGAGACGTAACCAGAGTCTTGCTGTAGAAACAGAAGTGTCTGGGTCCATCCTTTTCCTCAATTACTGGAAACTAGGGGGGTGTAAGGAGAAGGACTGAAGGCGATCAGAGCCCTGTGGAAGGCCACTGCAGTAATCCAAGAGGAAGGAATGGACTTGGGGGCATCAGGGGGCACTCTAAGGGGACCCCTTAGAGGAAGGAGGACGCAAGGACATTTCTTGGGGTTCTGGCTTAGAACAGTGATGAGAAGTTGACTTTACTGACCGAGGTAGAGAATATGAAAGAACATAGATTGAGGTGATGAGAGGAAGATAACATGTTTAGTAATGGATGTGTTGCATCCTGTGTGAACTGACTTGTCATTTTTTGGCTTTTGAGGTCCTGTTTCGCCGTGTGTCAAATGACAGTGGACCTGTGTTTCTTGGTTTGGTATCTCTTTTCCATTCAAGGAGCCTTTATTGTGTTTGCTTCTAGATTACAAGTTCTGTAGTTCCAACTAATTTATATGCTATGACAACCTGTAGATTTCTCTCTCTTACAGCAATAAAAGTGTTCAGAGCAAATATGTCACAGTGGACAGATAGAGACCACTGAAATTAAGTAATTCAAAGTCATAAGGAACGTGGGAGCTGCGAATAGATGTACCTTTATGCAGAGATGATACCTCGTAGTTATAGTTCTGTAGGTGGAAATATCTGGTATGAAATAAATGTAGTTAAGATGATTTTCTCTAATTCGCAATAGATCATATATATGTTAAATCATTTTGTTTTCTCTTTCTAGTTGATCCTGATTTTCTAAAATCATTTTTATTAATCCATGACTCTTGTAAAGCATATGGTGCTACCCCAAGCCGATACATGACCTTTTTACGCGTGTATTCTTCCATCAGTAGCAGCAAGAAAAACGAACTACTAAAAAGACAAAGTCATTTGCAGGTACAGTATTGGTAATCTCAAATTCTTTTACTGATCTGTGGGGTACAAGGATTTATGTATATTATAATCCATTGCCTGTGGCATGTATTTGGTATGAATGAGTACGGTATTACAGGCCTTAAAACAATCTCACCTACCCGTATTGCTCATAGGTTTACTAACGGTTTTGTAATTTTTATTTAGATTCAGTAATTGTTCTTTTTCTCCACTGGATGGTATTTATGTGCTTTTTTGATAGTTTATGGTGATATTTAAAAGTTTCTTTAAAATCAAAGTGTATTTAGAAATTCAGAAATGTCTATTATTAATTGAAGCATAATATCTGAGATCAAGCTTTATAATAACCTTTAAAATTAAAATTATACCTTATAAAATAATACTTTTATCTATGTCAGTACATTCTCCACAGTTGTCTTTCTCCATTTCTGTAGTTACAGAGCTTCAACTTCAATGTGGCATTAAAATGCCAGCCTCGGAAGCTGTCGGAGGGCATTTCCTCTCCAAAGTCGTAGTGTCTCTCTGTTAGTGTCATAAGTAGGATCCACCCTAATCATTGACAAAGTTATCTTTACCCCTCTTTCATTCAGAGCAAGCCACTAACTATACTTGCTTTGGGAAGGTCATTTTCTTGATTTAGTTGTCTGGGGTGCTTTGGGTAAATTACATAGACTTGTTGACCTGCAACTTAATTGGGTCAGTTAGATAAAGAACCAGCATGATGCTGTCCTCTCTGTTGGGTGCTCAGTAAATACTGGTTATATTGCTTTTTGCCACTACTGTCTCCCGAAATCTTCTCATTTGTTAGGTGACAAAAACCCAACTCATATTATAGGAGAGGGGGAGTATTTTCGTGTTCATTCCTTGGATTACTCACGGGTAGTGGGATGGGGTGCAGTAATGGCCAGCGCAGGGTCAGACGTCCACCCAAGAGTAGGCCTTGAGTCCTTTTACGTAGTCAGGGAGACTGAGAAGTGGAAAAGCTTTGCCGAGTTTTTCCTCGCTTTCTGTTTTCTCTCCCACAGACTTCAGTGGGTAAAAATCCTGGTCTTGAAGCTCCCAAGTATGTGTTGATCTGTTCGGCTTTACTGTGACACTTTAAAGTCTGTTTTTCTTTTATGTCTCTGTGGAGTCTTGTACCACACCTTAATCGGTACATGGTGGAATAAGTCATTATAATTAGCAGTAAGGAGCTACCCAAGTCCACTTGCAAGTGTTTGATGTGTACACACTTAGGTTTTTCCTTGACTCTTTCTTAAAGATACCCCATTGTATATATATCCCACATCTTCTTTATCCGTTCATCAGGATAAAGAGTATAAAATTCCTTTTTTTTTAATGTTGGTTAATTTTATTGATACAGGCTGGTGTGTCTAAACTGAATGAAGCTAAAGCTCTTGTGGACGAGCTGAACAGAAAAGCTGGAGAACAAAGTGTGTTACTTAAAACTAAGCAAGACGAAGCAGATGCTGCTCTGCAAGAGATCACAGTGTCAATGCAGGTAACGCTTTGAGGGAGCACGAAAATGCAGACTGTAGGGAGACCACATCTGCCTGATTATTACTGTGAAAACTTACATTTTTACTTACGTGGATTTAAAAAATACTGCTTGTCTGTGCTGAGTCAGGCTGATGGTATTAAGTACTTGAGCTTTTGTGGAAAAGCATAGTATTTTCCCATGTTATTTTAAAATCATAGCTATATTCTTCTCAATTCACCATATCCTAATATATCTAAACCCTGTAAATATATAACATTTTACGTTGGTATAGATTTGTCTGTAAGCGATTTTATTTGTTTACCCTCTGCTAGTTAAGTTGAGATTTCCTTTTATTTTTTAAAAAATTATCTCCTTCAGGCTCCAAGGGTTTTTTTCTCCTGCCTTTAATATTCTCAAGATTTACAAAATAAGTCTTTATTCATTTTACTTGTACTTTCATGATACTTTAATATTTTGATTCTATCCACTTTTTGCCATTGCCTTGCCTTAGTCGAACCTTTCAGAGGAGACGTCTTTGACGTTCTTGTCCGCGCAGGCGCTGTGTCCGCGTGCCCTCCCAGGCTGCTCTGTGCTGACCCCCGCGACATCCATCTCCCTCGTCCTTCAGCCCTACTCTCTCATCTGAGCTTCAGACTCAAATCCCCAATAATCTGCTAGACGTGTCTTCTGAGACGTCTCTGAGCTTTATGGCTGGGTCACATTCCAGTGTGTATGTGTATTCTATCCCACATCTTCTTTATCGGTGCACACTTGGGCTGCTTCCATAATTTGGCGATTGTAGATAATGCTGCTGTACACATTGGGGTGCATGTGCCCCTTTGAATTAGTGTTTTTATATCCTTTGGGTAAATACCCAGTAATGCAATTCCTGGGTCGTATGGTAGCTCTGTTTTCAACTTTTTGAGGCACCTCCACACTGTTTTCCAGAGTGGCTGCACCAGCTTGCATTCCCACCAACAGCGTAGGAGGGTTCCCCTTTCTCCGCATCCTCGCCGACACCTGTTGTTTCTTGTGTTGTTGACAACATAGCTAATTGTTCAAGACAGAACTTATAAATTATATTAGACATATGTTCTCTCAGTCCCTACCTTTCATGAATCACTAAGTTCTGTAAGTTTATCTTCTTGATTATATCTCATATATGTTTGTCCATCTCCATGTTGGTGACTATTAACCTTACTGCAAGTCTAATGCCTCTTTTAATTAAAGTTAACTTCAATATTTAATAGACTAATGTATAAATCTCAATAAAAGGAAGTGGCACAAAAACTCATAAAATAATAAGGTTGGAAGAATTATGATTTAAAGACTTACTACTGAGGGATGCCTGGGTGGCTCATTTGGTTGAGCGTCTGCCTTCGGCTCAGGTCATGATCTCAGGGTCCTTGGATCGAGCCCCGCATCGGGCTCCCTGCTCAGGGCGGAGTCTGCTTCTTCCTCTCCCTCTGCCTGTCGCTCCCCCTGCTCACGCTCTCTCTCTTGCTTGCTCTCTAAGTAAATAAATAAAATATTAAAAAAAAAAAAAAAAAGACTATTGAGCTATAGTGATCCAGGCAGTGTGATACTGGTGTAGTGATAATCAGACAGATCATTGGAACACTATGAAGTTCAGAAATAAACTAAAACTTGAATTGATTTTATACAAAATGCCAATTAAATGGGGAAAGGATGGTCTTTTTAAAAAATGGTATTTAAATATCCATGTAGAGAAAAATAAACAAGACCTTTACCTTAAACTTGTATAAAAATTAACTGAATATGGGTCCTAGATCTAAATGTACAGCATAAAATTATAAAACTTTGGAAGAAAACAGGAGAAAATGATGTTGGGTGAGGCAAAGATTTTTTAGATGTGATACCAAAATAGAAGAAGAAGAAAAATGGATGAAATTGGACCCTATCGAAATTAAAAACTTCTCCTTTGTGAAATAAGTTCTGAAGAAAATTAAAAAGCAAGTCACAGACTGGGAGAAATTATTTACAAAACATAAATCTGATAAATGACTTGTATCCAGAATATATAGAAACCATTAGAACACAATAATAAAACTAAAAGTCTAATTTAAAAATGAGCAAAAGATTTGAAGATGTTGTGTTGTGTCAACAACACAAGAAACAACAGGTGTTGGCGAGGATGCGGAGAAAGGGGAACCCTCCTACACTGCATGGTAGAAGACATAGGAAGGGCCAGTAAACACACAGAGAGATGCTCAGCATGGTCAGTCATCAAGAAATGTAATCCCCTTGTTTCCAGACATTTTCTTCCAACTTCTGTTGTCGTGACCGAAACACTCCCAAGTTCTGTTAAGTTCTGATCCTTTGCAGGTGATCTTTTTCTTTTTTCCTCTCTTGAGACTTTGTGGAAGTCATTGTTCTGAAGGTGACATGATCTGCCTTGGCTTAGGTTTCCTTTCATTCACTGTGTTGGACACCGTGTGGATTCTGCCCCAGGACACTTCTCTCCGCAGTCCAGGGAAGTGTCCTTACTGCGTGTGGCCATACTCCCCTCCCTCCATGTCTCTGTCTTCCCTTCCTGGATGCTTGTTACTTGGACTGTGGACTTCCCTGACTGCTTCTCTGATTCTCTTATGTTTTCTCACCTTTTTCCTTCTCTTTTTGCTCTACTTCCTTTAAAAATTCTTCATTTTCTATTTCACCTCTTGAGCTTTTCATTCCTGCTCTGATGTTATCTCTCAGGAGATGCTTCCTTTTGGCAGCGTCCCTTTTTTTTTTTTTTTTTTAAAGATTTTATTTATTTATTTGACAGAGAGAGAGAGAGATAGCAAGGGCAGGAACACAAGCAGGGGGAGTGGGAGAGGGAGAAGCAGGCTTCCCGCCAAGCAGGGAGCCCGATGCGGGGCTCGATCCCAGGACGCTGGGATCATGACCTGAGCCGAAGGCAGACGCTTAACGACTGAGCCACCCAGGCGCCCCTGCAGCGTCCCTTTTTATTGGTCTCTTTCATTGTTGCCTCATCTCTCCTTAGCCCTCGGAGGGTACTTTATGAAATCTTCTATTTCCCACTCTATTTTCTTATGTACTTTTTCATACTTGATTGTTTTATTCTTATTCACAAAAGAAGCTTTCTTTGGGAGTTTGGTCGTCTTCATTGGAAATCTGAGTGTGGGTAGGGTTCTTAAGGACTGTGAGCTTCACAGGAGGATTATCTAGACTGACTTGAATGACATAATCAAGATTTCCCCTGATATGCCAAAATAATTCCATTGGCATTTGGGAAACTTTCAAAAGCAGTAACGTTTCCAGATACATAATGGTTATGTACACATTCAGTGTTTCCAGGATAATTTTATTGAGTACCTGACCTGGTAAGTAGTGTAATAGAAAATCAAATGTAATTTTCATACTATAAAACTTTAGCATCACTTTTTCCTCAAGGTATTTTGGAAACAAATTACTATAAAGATTTATGTAAAGCAGACAGCCATTTTTATTATTAAAAAATACCTGTCACCTCCTTACCTTTGAAGAGTAATTTGAAATATGAAACAAGTGAAGGCTGTGTGAAGGATAATGCTGTTGATGAAAGGAGACCATTGAGCAGTGCGTGTGCCCACGTGCCCTCAGACTGGCGAGCTGCAGTTGTACTCGGACGGCTGTGCTCCCTGTGGTCGGCCCCCCGCAGAAGGGTTTTCTATGACGGTAGCTAGCTGTCTTGCCTAGCTGAGACACAGAAGAGTCGCTGGGTATCTTGTATGCTAGTAATTTTGCTTAACTCTAAGTAGACATTTCTGTTCATTATTTTATAACAAAGTATAGTCTGGAGAGAGAGCTAAATATCAAACTGTGTGAACTTGCAAAGCTTGCAGTTCCAGGTCTGTGACTTGAGAAAAGTACAGATTAAATACTGTAAAATCCTGGAGTAGGGCTCACTTCCAGGTGGCAGAACAACACGCGTGCTGGGCCTTGGAGGATGTTTGCGTGTGTGATGGAACACCATGTGAGTTCCCTTCTGAGGAGCCCACGGTTCCAGTTGCACTGACATGTAAGGGAGTTCAGGGTGGGACTGTGGAGGAGTTGGCCGGTGCCCTGAGTCTCAGCTTCGGCTCCAGATTGGAGCCACCTGGTGCGTCTTTAGATCTTTCTGCGCCCTGCCTGCACCCAGATGAAGTATTTCGATGTACTTGGCAACAGAGCACCAGGTATTTGTTCTTAAGCTCCCTGGGTGATCAGAATGTGGTTGAGAACCGCTTATGTAAGGACTCTTGAAAGATTTCTTGACAAATTTCCTCCTTCCATATGTGGGATCCTTGATACTTGCATGCATGAACAGAGAGTTCACGTGTTATTAGTATATAATTTACTGTTCTTTGAATCTGTACTGATTTTTGTTGATTTATTTACCATCATATTGTATCATGATCTCAGTTTTTGTCTGAAGTGTAGAAACACAAACTTCTAATACACTGTAGTCTCTAAGAGTTGTTAGTCTTTACTGTTAGAATTATAGAAGACTTTAGGGCGCCTGGGTGGCTCAGTTGGTTAAGCGACTGCCTTCGGCTCAGGTCATGATCCTGGAGTCCCGGGATCGAGTCCCGCATCGGGCTCTCTGCTCAGCAGGGAGTCTGCTTCTCCCTCTGACCCTTCCCCCTCTCATGTGCTCTCTCTCTCCTCTCATCCTCTCTCTCAAATAAATAAATAAAATCTTTAAAAAAAAAAAATTATAGAAGACTTTAGTTTGTTCATTTATGAGATGAGCATAGTAGTACCAACCTCTCTGAATTATTTATTCCAAGTGTTAAATGTATATTATGATAATTTTCTAAGTTTTGCAATTCTGAGTTGCTTGGTTTTTATATAATAAGCATTTATTGCTTTGCTATTTGGAAACATTAAAGCAAATAAAGCATAGAAACTTCCTGATAGTAAATACGTAGTAAATTATAACATTCATTTCCCAGGCATCTTAGAAACTTTCATGTCAGTTAACATTAGGAAAACATTTAATAGAAGATGTTATTTTAAAATAATTTATATTTTTGATATCATGCTTTAAAATATCAAGTGCATGAAAATTAATTGGAATACCATTTAAATATTCCTCTAGGATGCTAGTGAGCAAAAGACAGAACTTGAAAGACTGAAGCACAAAATAGCAGAAGAAGTTGTTAAAATTGAAGAAAGAAAAAACAAAATTGACGATGAATTAAAGGAGGTGCAGGTAGGCTACAGCAGAGCGTCGTCTGACTCCCGGCTGTGTCTGGGAGTTCTAGCAGTATTAGCAAGCATGGGTTCCAACTGAATGGTCTTCATGGAAGAGACACAGGAAGCAAGGTCGGCCGGGAGAAGGGAGGTCATCAGAAACCATCCGCGTTCCTGTGAGCCATGTTGTTTGAGTGTCGAGGAGAAAAATGTGTTGTAGGGAAATTAAGTCAAACTCTCAGGCTCTTTTTTGGCTCCTCACTAGGTTATTAGCCAGCTAGTCATAGAATATAAGGAGCCTCTTGAAAATGGCAAATTGTCTCAAAACAAATGGGATTTTTTCTAAATTAGACTCTTGCAGTTATGGTGGTAAGAATTTGAAGATTTTGTATTTTGTGTGTTTCAAAGCATTTTGATAATTTGAAGAGAAAGGATATTAATAACGAGTTATTTTTAATAAAATGACAAATATTCAGTAACTTCTAGAGTTAGTGATTTTTACATATATATTTTTTGAAAGTAAAAATGCTCTTTGTCTTTTTAGCCTCTAGTCAATGAAGCTAAACTAGCAGTTGGAAACATTAAGCCAGAATCTCTTTCAGAAATTCGCTCACTGCGTATGCCACCTGATGTCATCAGAGATATTCTTGAGGGCGTTTTAAGGTTGATGGGTATCTTTGATACATCTTGGGTGAGCATGAAAAGGTAAGTTTTTGAATTTGTGAAAAATGTTATTATTTCACCGGTGCAGTACACATTGATTGATTGATTGATTGATTTAGATTTTATTTTTAAGTAATCTCTACAACCAGCATGGGGCTTGAACCCACAACCCCACGATCAAGAGTCACATGCTGTACTGACTGAGCCAGCCAGGCGCCTCTCTTTCATATTTTTAAATACTTCTTACATTGTTTTTCAAACTGTGCTTCATTAATTACCTAGTTACACATTTTGCTGTAATATTTCAAGATACTCTGTGTGATCCTATATCAAGATCTGTATTTTCCTTTCTCCATAACGTGTGATATAAGTATCCACAGAGGGAAAAAAAGAATGCCTAAAACCTTGAAGAACATCTCAATAAATGCCATCATTTATTTGGCCCGCCCACGGTATAGAGCATTGTGTTTCCTGTGATTTACTGATGAAGGAAATACTGTCGCTCTCCTCAGAGTCTTGCACTCTTGGTGGAGTCAGACAAGGGCCGAAGCAGCGAGGGCAGGAGCCCTGTAAATAATACAAGACACGCATCGGGAGAGAAAAGGCCGGGTGTTAACGAAACATGCAGCCGCGTGGCTTCAGCTTTCACGTTCTGGTGACGGTGTTGTGGTTTGTGCCCACACTCAGATCCACACTGGGACTGGGGGTCATGGTGGAGTCCTTTCCTATCCAGAGGTGGCAAGGGAGGTGCAGGTTGAGGAACACTTGGGAGTCCCTTTCTTAGAACGGAGTCAGGAAATTTTCTGACCTATCCTAGAACAGACGAGCACAGAGCAGTTCACAGAAAGGGATGTGGGTAGAATCCGAGGACTGTGAAGCGTGCCCTTCACCGCTGCACATTATCGACAGGAGGCGAGGAACTGCGGGGCCTCTCTCTGGAGTTCACCCTTGTGGTCTTTACAAAGTGACGGGCAGCACATGAGCAGCTGGGATACTTCAGGACCCTATGTTTTGTTAACTAGTGGATGAAAAGTACTGCATACACCATTTTGTTAAATCGATGTTATTGTCAGAAATGGCAAATTTTATTTAGCCTCATTTGAAGTAATGTTTTAATTTTAGTTTCCTTGCAAAAAGAGGTGTAAGAGAAGACATAGCAACTTTTGATGCACGAAATATTCCCAAGGAAATAAGAGAGAGCGTTGAAGAACTTCTTTATAAAAATAAGGGATCTTTTGATTCAAAGGTAATTTTTAACAGCTACGCCATCAATCCCCTTCCCATGCTCTGTAATATTCTGCTTGTTAAAACATGATGGCTTTTCATTGTCGATTATTTACACTGCCTAAAGACTAAGAGTAAACGATAATAGTGGGCCGTAGGGCTTGTGTGTCAGAAGCCTCGAGCGGCAGACAGGTGGGCGGGAATCAAGGTGGGTCTGGAGAGCACAGTCAGTGTCGTACGTGCAACATGTTTGCATCTTAGTATCAGTCTGTCATTTCTGAACTTCCCGCCTGCCTGGTCTGCCTTTCTTCCTTCCTGCATATTTGTCATATAATAACAGATACTTGCCTGAGGACACTTGTATCTCATTTCAGTGAACAGTTTAAATTCCATGATGCTGGGATTTTTTTTAGATCTCTTATACAGAATGTTTTGTGCATCATCTCTGATGTTGGTAACATGGTTTCAGGGTTGCTTTTATCCAATAAGGATGTGTCCCATGGACAGAAGAGAAGAACTGATGCCTGAACATCATTGTGGACAGATATATATTCATTATAAATGTAGCTGATGGAGTGTTTAGGTCAATAAAATATCATTTTATTAAATATTTATGTGCTTCCAAATATTTATTTGGAAGCAAAAGTTCAAGGTTATCTTAATGAAAATAACAATTCACACTATTGTTATTTAACTATCAACCAAAAACTTCATTTGGGGGGATAAATTATTAAATGCTTAAGCAAAATAGACCAGGATTACCTTTGCTTTTGTTTGAAGTGGAGTTAGGGTGCTGGCTAACTTGAGATGGATGTTTCAGAATGCGAAGCGGGCCAGCACGGCAGCCGCCCCTCTGGCTGCGTGGGTCAGAGCAAACGTCCAGTACTCCCACGTCCTGGAGCGCATTCAGCCTCTGGAAACTGAGCAAGCGGGATTAGAATCGTGAGTGAGATACCGAATATAAAGAAGTCTAACCTTTGTTTATTTGCACCAATTTAATGACTTAGTTATTGGGGTTTATCTAGGTTATATTTCTTGTTTATACCTAAAAAGGCAGCTGACAGCATTAAAACATATAACATGAGTCAGTTAAATAAAATTAAATTAAACAGATCAAAAGAAAATGCAGTTAAAAGAAGTTGGAGAGCAGAACCAACTCATTTTTTCCCCCCACCATTATTATGTTGTTGGAAGGATAAATTGGTAGAAGTTCTTTTACAAAGAGTTAAATTTTGTGAATGAGTAATATTAAGGTACAAAAAAGTAGGTTTTGGAAAGTTAGGGCTTTTAAATTTGTTTCCTCCTTCTAAGTTCTAGGAAATGTGTTGTATATATTTTATAACACATGGTCTGGGCAGGTAGGGGGACAGTTTAACATTTACTTTTAGTTGGTGGTTGTTCCTAAGTCAGCATTGGTTCTATGCGCAGGAGAGGCATGTTATGTTCTCGATTGATCTGTGTGTGACCTCATCTCTTCTTACCCTGGACAAGGAGACTGTTAGCTGCCTAAACTTCTTTTTCTCAATATACTTATGTGAAATTTTTGTGTTAATTTGCCACATATTTTTGTGTAATGAATAATATTAAATGTTTATATTATTTTGAGTATATAAGTATTTTCCACAGTTGAGACGTACCGTATCTTATGGGTATATTTCCTTTCTTGTACATCTTTTTGTTTTTTCTTAATATCAATAATTTCCTCATTTTTAAAATTGATTATTTTTTTTCTGTTGACATATCACATATTTATCCACAGCCTTAAAACAGACCCTAAACCATATTCAGAATCTCTGTGTTTTATGTATTCTTTCTTACTATTATCCCTCCTAGAGCCTTTTGTCCTCCTGTTCTAATGTGGGTCCGTCTTCCCCAGGCCTGCTGCTAACAGCTATTCTCTTCAGGCTTCTCTTCACCACGGTTCCGGCGACTATCTTCATCTCTTTCTCTTTTCTGATTGTATTCTTTTGTTTCGGGTCCTTCTCTTTCTTAATTTAGTCCTTCATTTTTCTAGAACACATCCTCCACATTAGAAAGGGTATATAGGATGAAAAATGTTTTGACATCTTGCCCGTCTAAAATTACCTGGGTTTACAATACTAGGTGAGAAGTAGTTTAAATCTCACAATTTTGAAGGCCTTATTCTATTGCAGTAGTTCTCGAAGTGGGATCCCCAAGCTAGCAGCATCAGCGTCCCCTGGGAACTTGGGAAGAGCCCCCATTTTTGAGCTCTGTCCACGCTTACTGAGTCAGAGATGCTGGGAGTGCCAGGGTGTGAGGCCTTGGAGTCTGTGTTTTGACAAATCCTTTAGTCAGTTTGTGCAAAGCACAGATTCGCAGCAGTGGGAGATGGTCATTTGACGGCAGTCTCTCAGATGTTGTGGGTAATTTTGCGGGGAGGAGGTAAGTCTAGTCTTCTCTAGAAGAATCTTCCTACTTTCTGCCTAGGGTATGGGTGGGGGTGGGTGAGGGTTCTAAGCTTGACCTTCAGGGATGTGTTAAGAGGATAGTCCATTCTCAGTGTGGGAAGGAATCTGAGGTTGATGGATTGATTATATCAACTATTGGAAAACTTTCTGTATTCAGCTCTGTTATCTTCAGAGGACCTGTTGTCCTCAGTTCCTGAGCATTGGGAATTCTTTGGCTTTTCTTCCTGCAGCCCCTCAACTTTTAGCATTTTGCATTCCATTATGTCACTTACCACCTTTCAAAATTTTATTAAAGTCACTCCAGTGCAGTCCTTTTCTCTTTCATTCTCTTTATCTTTGTGCATGAATATCTTTTTTTTTTTTTTTTTTAATTCCCTTGGTTTCATTTGGTAGGGCTTTAGAAGGGATAGAAGGGGTTGTTTCTGCTGTTGTTGGTATATAAAATAGAATAACTTTTATAAAATGGAATTATATTTTAGAAATTTGAAGAAAACTGAAGACAGAAAAAGGAAACTAGAGGAGCTTCTAAATTCTGTTGGCCAGAAAGTATCAGAACTCAAAGAGAAGTAAGTTAAGTTTAAAATGTATTTTGAAAAAAAAAAATGTATTTTGGATATTTGAAAACTAAGGTTTCAGTTTTGAAAATCTTATAATCATTATTTTCACTTTCTTTAGTGATTTATCACTCTAAAATAGGGAAGCATATGAAATAATATAGAAGGTATTCCTTTTTTAAACAGTGATTTTGGTAGGAACAAACACAGTTGAAGTCTCCCTTGTGGAGCTGTCCCTGTGTCTACTCCTGAGCCACGGGAGACTCGCGCAAGAGGGAGAGAATGTAGTAGGTTCATGCCCAAGGTCCTTACATTTGGCGTCTGCATTTCCGTGATATCCAGACTTGCTTCACGTGACCTGTTCTGTAATCTGCCTGAGGCGCAGGATCACATTAAGACTATTGTGTCCTTTTAGTTTTGTACTTTGAATGTTTAAAAACATACTCCTTTATGCAATATCGTACTTAAATTTCAGGACCATTTATGAATATTATTAATCATAAAACCTTTCCTTAACCTCTGGCTTCATGTGATTGCTGTAGAGTATAGGGTGGAAAATACTGGTGTGGGAATCATAGCAAATGTGGGACCATGTCCCTTTAAAAATCGTGAAAATTGGAAAGCTAGAGCATATGTGATTAAACACTGTGCTATGTTATCATTTGCTTCTAGTTTTGTAAGACTCCAGCTTTTCTAAATACATACTTTTTTTCAAGTGGTGTGTTCCATTTTCCATCTTTTTTTTATGGAAGAAATATAAATTACTGTACCAAGAAATAAATTCATCAGACTGAAAACTATTATTTTTTTCCCCATACAGGAAATAATGATCTTGTTTATATTTACATATATTTACTTATAGAGAAAAAAAAATGCCTCAAACCCATAAGTCCAGTCATTTCAATATTTCTGAATTTTTTTGTATGTTATAGATACAGGAAAGAAACGTCATCATTTTCTTCTAGATATAATTAGAGAAGCGTGAGGAAAGTATTTATTCCTTTCAGTGTCCTATGCTGAGAATTGGTGCTTACTGTTCAGCAAGTGCTCGGTATTTATTGGGTGGTTCACATATGGTGTACACGTGTGATCTGTCGTGCTGGGCACTTCACATACGTGTCAGTTTTAGTACTTCACGTAAACCCAGAGAGGTGGGTATTTTCATCCTGCACATTAGGAAGGTTTATTTTCCTACGTTGAACAGTTAGTAACTGACAAAGTTAGCACTAGACCATAGATTTGTCTCACTCTATAAAGTTCCTGTTCTTAATCACTGTGCCATACTGTCAATATTGTTTAAAAAAACCTTCAGAATTAACTTTGAATTTTAAGTAAAACAGAATGGCATTTTCCAGTTTAGAGTGATTATCAAGAATGAATCAATGCCGGTTAATAGCCATTTACTTGATTCTTAATTAAGGTTTAATTGACCCTAGATTGTGAGTGACAATCTTATTTTCTTATATATGTACAAAGAAAAAAGTAGTTGAAAAATAAATATGATCTATCAATATTTAAATTCTAACTTGACAGAATTGAGACATTTGCCATTTTAGTATAATTTATACAGAAACATTCAAGTTAACTTGATTCAGCAAATACTTACGGCAGAACCATGTACGTAGTATGAGTTGCTGAGGTGAGTAGGTGTGGTCTCTACTTCCAGGTCTCGAGCGGAGCTGATGACACGATGGGAGTTCTGTAGTCTGCACCATCCAGCGTGGTGGCCACCAGCCCTTGAAATGTGGGTAATGTAACTGAGGAATTGAATTTCAGATTTTGTTTACTTTTAGTTAATTTAAATTTAAATCGCCACTTGTGGCTGGTGGCTACCATACTGGAAAACTGAGTTCTACTCCCATGTGTAGGAGAAGGAATTGAGCGCTTAGAGAGGCAATAAGATGCACTGTAAATTGCATGGAACATAGTGTCAGATGCACCCATACGTGGGTGGATTTTAGATCCTCTACTGATTACTGGTGAAACCTGTAAGAAAATCTGTTTGGAACGTGAGAATCATAACACTTATTTTGAGCTGTTGTTTTGAGGATTACATGACATGATTTTTTGTTGCTGTTTATTGTTTTGTTTTTGATGCTTAGCACAATCCTGGGCGTTTTATAAGTACTTATGTATTTATTGAAGGACTAGGTAATCAGCTGGAATATTACTATTTTATTTAATAAAATAATTTGTACAAGTATTTTTTAAGGAAAATAATTTAAAAGGATGGTTATAAACTTGGGCAAGTGGGCACATAGGGAAAGAATATATGTAATGGGTTGGATATTTGAAGTGAGTTTTAAAATTTTCTTTACATTTTTGATAGGTAGATATTTGAAGGAGTTAGAGTGCTGGGGGGTGGGGTAAGAAAGGGGCTGGAAGGTATTCCAGGCATGTGGGACGTCCTGAAGAAGCAGGATATCCAGAAGAGGATAGCGTGTTTATCCTTCAGAGGTTGACATGGGAGGCTCGAATGAGGGAAAACTGAGGAGGCGGTGGGGGCGGGGGGGGGTCGAACCTCCCACAGGGCCCTGAACATCACAGGGAGGAGTTTGTGCTTGAGCAGCCCTGCCTTTCACATCTGCACCCTGCTGTGTCTGCTGCGTTCGTGCCATCCTGAACACAAATATTATCAGTATTACCATTAACATAGAGAAAAGCTCACTTACTAAGGCTCCTTCAGTCATCTCTCTTAAATCCCTTTGCCTTTAATTGATGTTGACGTTTTCACAGATTCCAGAGCAGGACGTCAGAAGCCGCCAAACTGGAAGCTGAAGTGAGCAGAGCGCAGGAGACAATCCAAGCCGCGGAGGTCCTGATCAGTCAGCTCAATAGAGAGCACAAGCGCTGGAATGCACAGGTTGGCTGGGGGCACCGGGGGCACGGCCGTCAGAGAGAGGCTTCCTTTAAAACACGGAAAATCAGCAGTGTACTGTATGTGTTAGAAAAAGAAAACAGGAGGGCAGTAGCCGTGCACTTTGAGCTGGCTGAGGGTCAGTGATGTAGACGTACAGGGCCATGATGTGAGTTCATCTTCAAGCAGAATGTTTCTGTATGTGTGCATTTGAGTGCAGCCTGTTCCTCCCGTAGTTGTGTAGGTTACCAGGGGGACAGCAGGAACGAAAATGACTCAAGGGAAAGTGTGGCACTCTCTAGAAATCCCATTGGACTAGGCCTTCTGGGACCACCAGCTTAGGATTTGACACTGTTGGCCGCTTACTCCTTCTAGAAATACTCTGTTATGTTGACTTTGTTAAAGTGCTGTCTCTTGTTTTGTTTTGTTTTGGTTGGTTGGTGGGTTTTTCTTGAACTAGTTCGATTCCCCCCTTCTTCCCCCCACCAGAGAGAAAGGCAGGCTCCCTGTGGAGCAGGGAGCCCGATGCAGGACTCGATCCCAGGACCCTGGGATCATGACCTGAGCTGAAGGCAGGCGCTTCACTGACTGAGCCACCCAGGAGCCCATCTCCTCTGATATGCTTTCACCAAGAACATTTTTTACTTAAAGCATACTTCAGAATACATTGTTCTAAAAGATCTATAAAAAACATTCCATCCAAGAAAAATAGAATACACAGTTTTTTAAGTATACACAGAAGAATCCCCTGGTTAAATCACATAAAAAGAGACATAACAAATATTACAAATTTAAGAAGACTGAAATTATACCAAGTATATCTTCCAACCACAGTGGTATGAAACTAAAGATCAACAATAAAAAAAGAGCTGGAAAATCTACAATGTAAATATTAAATATTTAATATATAAATATTAAACAGCATACTACTGCACAAGCAGTAGGCCAAATAAGAAATCAAACAGCAAATCAAAATATATCTCAAAGCAAAACCTGTGGGATACAGCAAAAGCATATGTTAGAGTGAAATTTATGCTATAAATGCTTGTATGAAGAAAAAAATTCCAAATAAAAAACTTAACATTATACAATCACAAGGAACTACAAAAAGAAAAAACTTAGCTGAAATTAGTACAGGAAAGAAATAACAAAGAAAAATCAGAAATAATGAAATAGTGACCAAAATAAACAATAATACAACGTTGGAAGTAACGACCAGTTTTTCCAAAAAAATAAACAAAATTGGCAGTGCTTTAACTACATTAAGAAAAAGAAGACTGAAAGTCAAAATGAGAAATGCGAGAGAAAACGGTACAACAGATAACCACAGAAATACGTAGTGTGATAACAGATTACTAAAAACAATTATATACCAACAAATCAGATAACTTAGGAAATGCACAAATTACCATGATTGAATCATGAATTGTGAATCCAAGAAATAGGAAATTTTCTTAGACCAATGAGAAGAATGAAAGGTGAATTAGGAATTGGAAATCTCCTAGCACAGAAAATCCCAAGACCACATGGTTACATTGGTGAATTCTACCAAACATATAAAGGAAATAATGTCAATCTCTATCAAAATCTTACAAATAATGGAATAGAGGGAACACATTCAGAATCATTCCATGAGGCCAGTATTACTCCGATACCAAAGCAGGACAAAAACAATACAAGAACAAAGAAGTCTGGTTTGTCTGATGTAAGTATTGCCAGTCTGACTTTGTTTTGATGTCCATTAGCATGAGAGGTGGTTCTCCATCCCCTCACTTTCAATCTGCTGGTGTCTTTAGTTCTAAAATGAGTCCCTTATAGGCAGCACATAGATGGGTCTTACTTTTTTATCCATTCTGATACCCTGTGTCTTTTGATTAGAGTGTTTAGTCCATTTACATTCAAAATAATTATTTACAGATATGTATTTACTGCAGTTTTATTACTTGTTTTGTCCTTGTTTCTGGAGATTTTCTCTGATCCTTTGTCTTTGTTACTTTTGGTCTCTCCTTTCCACTCACAGAGTCCCTTTTAATATTTCTTGTAGGGCTGATTTAGTGGTCATGAACTCCTTTAGTTTTTTTGTTTGGGAAACTTCATCTCTCCTTCTATTCTGAATGACAGCCTTGCTGGGTAGAGTATTCTTGGCTGCAGATTTTTCCCATTCAGCACGTTGAATAATACATCATGCCACTCCCTTCTGGCCCGCCAAGTGTCCGTGGGGAGATCTGCAGCTAGTCTTATGGGTCTTCCCTTGTAAGTTAAGGACTTCTTTTGTCTTGTTGCTTTTAAGACTCTTTGTCACTGTGGTTTGCAAATTTTCCTACAGTATGTCTTGGTGTTGGCCTGCTTTTGTTGATTTTGATGGGAATTCTCTGTGCCTTCTGGATCTGGATGTCCATTTCCTTCCCCAGATTAGGAAAGTTGTCTGCTATTATTTCCTTACATAAACCTTCTGCCCCCTTTCCTCTTCTCCTCCTGGGACTCCTGTCATACGAACGTTATGATGTTTGATGGAGTCGCTGAGTGTGTGTTCTCACGTTCCATAATTCTTCTTTCTCTTTTGTTCATTGTCATTATGTTCCATTATTTTGTCTTCTGGATCACTAATTCGTTCCTCTGCTTCTTCTAGCCTGCTGTTCTTTGCATCAATCCTGTTTCCATGATCAGTTAGTACATTCTTCATCTCTGACTGATTCTGTTTTATTCTCTTATCTCTGCGGTAAGGGCCTCCCTGAAGTCTTCCATTCATTTCTCAAGCCCAGCGAGTATCCTCACAATCGTTGCTTTAAATTCTCCAGGCATGTTACTTATATCAGTTTGGCTTAGATCTTTGCCTGTAGCTTTGCCCTTTTCTTTGATTTGGGAGAAATTCCTCTGTCTTGGCATCTTGCCTGTGTCTCTTCCTTCTCTCTGTGTTAGAAAAGCCTGTTATATGACCCGTCCTGAGAGTATGAAGAAGAGGTCTGCAGTGCCCAGGGCCTGGTGCTTCAGGGAGCGTCTCAGATGTGTGCTGCATGCACTCTGCTGCTGTGGTTTGGCCGCTCTGTCCTTCGGGCCAGTGGTCTGCAGGGGCCCTCCTTGCCCTCTGTGGACAGTGTTTGGTCCCTGGCCTGAATGTGGCGAGTTTTAATGAGGTGTGCGCTGGTCTGCTTGTGAAATGAGACCTGACACCAACTCCACCAGAACTGAGGCCTTGCAGAACTCCCTGGTTGGGAGACGTGGTGTGGGCAGGGGTTTCCGTTTGTCTTCTGGGGAGGGGCCTGCCGCTCTGGGCCTGAGCAAGCCTGC
>NC_138379.1:93914222-93940236 GCF_054177405.1 Leptonychotes weddellii | reverse complement strand
TTTTTTTTTTAAAGATTTTATTTATTTATTTGAGAGAGAGAGAGAGTGAGAAAGACAGCACATGAGAGGGGGGAGGGTCAGAGGGAGAAGCAGGCTCCCTGCCGAGCAGGGAGCCCGATGCGGGACTCGATCCAGGGACTCCAGGATCATGACCTGAGCCGAAGGCAGTCGCTTAACCAACTGAGCCACCCAGGCGCCCAAAACCACACTGTCCTTGAACCATTTTCCAGTCACCTGCCGTGAGGCCTGTCCTGTGCTAAGCCCCGTGTCTCTGTACCGTCCTCCCGCGTCCATGCAGAGTCTCAGGAGGACTTCTCATTGCAAACTGCCAGCCGGCAGCATTTGTTCTGTTTGTCTTCTACAGTTTGTGTGTATGTCAAGTTTGCTAAAGTTACGTATTTTTAAAGCATTTGTTTGTTTCAAACAAATTGCCAAATGTATTGGTGTGTTTTTTATGTAATGTTCTCATAACTTTTTGATTTCAGTTGGTTTTGTAATGATGTCTCCCTTTTTCTTGACATTGATAATTTTTCTTTTTATCCTCCATCCATCTTCAGGGAGCGTTTATCAGTTTTACTAATCTTTTCAAAATACCAACTTTTAACTTTGTTTGCCGGGAACGGCCAGCAACCTCTGTACCGAAGGATGAAAGATGACTCCAAACTTTGCTGTGAAAGAGAGGGAAAGGCAAGGGGGTCATAGCTCAGAGACGAAGACCCTTTGCTCTTCTTTGCTCCCGCTTTTATTGGTCCTTCAGGATAATCACAGATCCTTAACGCTGTTTCTCAAGCATGTGATGTGTGACAAGGGGTCTTAACTGGAACTAGGAGGATCTGTTTATGGGAAAGCTACGATGTGCTAATCTGCATGTTCTATGAGTTCTGCTAAACATAGCCTAGGGGACAACGCACACATCTCTTAGATCCCCGGGCGGCTGTTTGGCCTAGAGAGTTTTGGGGAAGGCAACTCCCCGCGACATTCCTACGGCAGAGTGGTCATGCGGGCCTTGTCATTCCAAAGGCCCACACCCTCCTCCGAAACCTTCCCTCGCCCCCCCCCCCCCGCCCAGCAGCCTCTGTGTTACATTTTAGCAAGCCAGGTATTATGGCTGATTTCATGCTCTACATGAACCCCAATATTTGTTGATTTCCTTTTTTAAAAAATTTTTTAATTTTAATTTTTGTTTTGTTTCAAGTTTTTATTTGGATTCTAGTTAGTTAACATACAGTACAATATTGGTTTCAGGAGTAGAATTCAGTGATTCATCACTTATATACGACACCCACACAAGTGCCCTCCTAAATGCCCATCACCCTCTTTATTGTATTTTTGAACTGGTTTTTGCTCTTTATTATTTCATTCCTGTTGTTTTTCCTTAGGTTTCCTTTGGTGTTCTTTTTTCTAGATTCTTGAGATGGAAATTCAAGATACTGATATTTAATCTTTTTTTAATATATGCATTTATGTCTATAAATTTCCCTCTCAGCCCTCCTCCAGCTTCATACCAGAGTCCTGATTTCTTCTTCAATTCATTGAATTACATAGCTTTATTGTTACTTAATTTCCAGGTAGTTGGAAATTTTCTCGTTCCCGTTTTTGTTGCTGATTTTCAGCATAACTCCATTATGGCCAGAGAACTTACTCTGCAGTATTCAGTTGTTTGAACCCTGTTGTGCTTTCTTTATAATAGGACATTTCATTACATTTCATTTTTCCATGTACACTTGAAAATTATGTGAAATTTGCTGTTGTTTTAATTTTTTCTAAAGTCAGTTAGGTCAGGTTTGTTCATTGTAGTGTTTTCTGTGTCTTTACTCTTTTTTGCTTTGTTTTTCTCAATCATATGTTGAGAATTTCTTAAAGGTTCTATGATTTTTGAATTTGTTTTTCTTTCAGTTCTTTTCGTTTTTGCTTTAAATATTTTGAAGCTGTGTTTTGGGGTGCATACATATTTGAAAATGTGATTTTTCCTGTTTGGGTTATTTTCTTTATCGTTATGCAATGTCCTCCTTTTTCTTCAGAAATGTATCAAGTTTTAGAGTCTGATATTAGAATGGTTACACTACTTTGGGGGCCTAGTGTTTGCATGGTAATAATTTTTATTCTTTTACTTTCAATTTTCTGTTGGCCTTGTTTCTCAAGGGCACCTCTCTTCAGTTTATCACTTGGTTTTCATTTTCACTCACTGTGCGGTCTTCCTGTTTGTCGCATAATTTAACGCAGCTAACCAGATCATGTGATACCTGATCCAGTTTTGTAATTAACTTGATTTTTTTTTTTTTGATAAAACATTTCCTGTTTTTTTGATGGGTCACCCTACATATAACAGTATATATCTTTGACTTCTTATTTTACTACAAATAAATACTTTGCCACTTCTCCAGTGCACTTTACTCCGTAGACCCCTGCCTGCCTTTGCATTATTGTTGTGATATGTTGTCATGGTGACATGATGTTATAATGACTGCTTTTAAAATCTGTATTTACACAGATTGTTCCTTCCTATGGTTCTCACATTCTCCCATCATTTCCATCATCTCCTCATTTACATCTAGGTTATTTTTCTTTTCTTTTAAATTTTAATTCTTGTTTAGTTCACAGGCAGGGTTCTGTTAGTGTCAGGTGTGTGATCCTGTGATTGAGCACTTTTGTACCCGACTCAGTGCTCAGCATGGTGAGTGTGCTCTTCATCCCTGTCCACATTACTTTTCTTCTGTCTGAAGCATTTCCTTTTCTATTTCATTTCGTGAAGGCCCACTGGAAACAAACCTCTTGTTCTTGTATTTTTGAAGGATATTTGTTTTTCTGCCTGACATGGAATTCTGGGTTGGTATTTATTTTCTTTAGCACTTTAAAGTTTTTATTCCTTCATCCTCTAGCTTATGTCATTCCTGTTGAGAAATCACCTGCTGGTTTTATTGTTGCTCTTTAGTAAGTGATGTGTCATTTTTCTCTGGATGCTTTAAAACTTTTCTTTGTCACTGGTTTGATTATGATGTCCTTAGGATTGGTTTTCTTTGCATTTATCCTGCTTAAGTTTTCCTGGAACATTCCATCTGATGTAGAAGTATTTCACTGGGCTTTTAAATTTGTGTTTTTATAATGGTGATTGTAGTTTTGCTACAAAAGATTCCTTTTTGGACATTTATATATCCTTTTTCATAAAGTGCTTATTGAATTATTTTCATATTAACTTAAAAAAGTTTTTAAGTAAAATTTAAAAATCTATCCTGGAGTTCTCAAAAATTCCTTACGATACTTTTCTTAGTCTTTGAAAATAATATTTGAAAGTGTGTATTTTGTACTTTAAAAATAAATTGTGTCAGTTTAAAATTGTAAGTTGTGGGTATAATTGCTGATTTGTTTCTCTGTATGTGTTGTATATCACTGTTTTTTTAAATTTTGGAATATACTCCTTTATGAGGCAGAACTTTGTTTTTTCTTACTTTAATTTCTCATCTCAGATCACTTGTATATGGCAGTCTGAATAAATCCTTTTGAAGTTAATAATGGGCATCTTTGCAATTACTCATATTATTGATAATATTAGGTTTTTACCGGCTCATTCTGTCTTTAAGTAGTACGTCTTAAAAACTAGTAAAATGAACACTTTTTGAATAAAGATTTATGTATTTTAGAGAGAGTGAGAAGAGACAGCATGAGCAGCAGGAGGGATGGAGGGAGAAGGAGAGAGAAAATCTCAAGCAGACTCCCCACTGAGCAGGGAGCCCCATGTGGGGCTCAATCCCAGGACCCCAGGATCATGACCTGAGCTGAAGTCACGCACTTAACTGACTGAGCTACCAAGGCCCCCCCAATGAACACTTTTTAACTAATGAATTCTGTAGAGGATAGTATATAATTATTTTTTGTGTCATCTATAATCAGTCATTTCAGAAAAATTTGGAATGAAATGAAATATATATTTCTTTGATACTTCAGTATTCCCGGGATCAAATTAATGACTAGTGTTTAGCCCTGTTTGTATATGTGCTGATTAATAGGGCATTCTGGCTAATAGTCTTTTGGCTAGCTAACTGTTGCTATTCTGTACTCTACTGAAAAGCCTATGCTACCAACTATTTAGAAATACTAGGAAATATAAATTATATTTTTTAATGTCATGAAGCAAAAGACAGAATATTGAAGCCAACTAATTGTGTCATTTTAAACAAATAGGACCGCGTTATGTGGTACAAATAGGTGACAAAATTATTGACTACAATGAAGAATTCCGCCTTTTCTTGTCAACAAGAAACCCGAATCCCTTCATCCCGCCAGATGCAGCCTCCATCATTACGGAGGTTAACTTCACTACAACAAGAAGTGGGTTGCGAGGACAGGTATGTATGGGCAATAAGAAGTGACCTCAGAAATCTCCTGTAGCTTTGGGTACTCAGGAGATACTCTGAATTGGAATCAACTTTGTGGAAGTGATTAGTATTTAAACTTTTGAAACCATCTTGAAACTACATTTGTGAGTTAGAGTCAAGCTTTCGGGTTTACGTTATCATTTGTGTTAGACTTGGGCGCTTGTTAACATCGAATCACTGCTTCTCCCACTATTACGTTAATTTTAGGGTCGATTTCTGTCATGTGTGGTAGAGTTTGAGAGAGAGAAGGCTCATAGATTGAGATCAGCTACGTTTTCTAATTGTGAAAAACTGAAGTTGAAATGTGAGAATTGCATTAATTGACCTGTTTGGCTGGTTGAGGGCGGGTGTTGGATTCCCCATCTGACCTTTTCTTCCCCACTAGAACATATGTGTCTTTGAATTTTTGTATCTGTGTATGACTTTTTATAATTTAGATCATTATTTGACTCTCAAAATGAGTTTTTATATCTAGGCTTTTACTTAATGTAGTTCCTTACTCATTTTCCTTTTAAGGCTATCATGCCTGTTGACTTTGAGTCATTCCATTTTTTACTCACCTAACAATTGTAGACTCTTCCTGTTTTGATTTCATATGATAGTATGTATATTTGTTACAATTTTTACTTAATTATAATTTTTAAGAATTTCCTTTATTTTTTCTTATAATAACATACAGCTCACAGCATGTATTTTTATGGATAGTATCTTTTGACTTACTTGATGATACGTCTTATGAATAAAACTGTGAAGGGATTACTCAAAGCATGGCAGAATTAATTGACAGAATTGCTCGTTCTCTCTAGAACCTGTCCATCCCCTCGCGAAAGGGGCTGTTCAGATCCGTAAGAAGTGCTCAGTGAGGATGCTTGTCCAGCAGATTCGCATTTACATGTTTTATGACCTGCCAATGTCATCCCCTAATTTAAAGTTTCAAAATGAAGAATTTGACATAGCATTTTAAAAATAGCTTTATTAAGATTCAATTAATTCACCCATTTAAAGTGTACAATTCAGTGGTTTTTTTAGTGGACTTGCGGGGTCTTATGGTAACTCTGTTTAACATTTTGAAGAACAGACTTTCCCGAAGTGACTGTGCTTTACTTTCCCGCCAACAACGTCTAAGGATTCCACTCTCTCCCCATCTTGCCAACACATGTTATTTGTGTTTTTAATTGTAGCCATCCTAATGGGGATGAAATGGTATCTTGTTGAGACTGTGATGATATAGTATTTTAAGTAATATATCTCTTTATTTCTTTATATGAATATTTGACACTAAAAAAACTAGTTTTCATATATTTTATCTAATCTTAGAAAAATGTTACATATTGATATATTATGTAATGCAATTTCTTACAGATGTCCTATAATATTTAATACTTTATTGATCAGTTTATTTTGCTTCTTTTTTTGTCAGAAATAATTGTGAAGTGTCTCATGTTTAACTAGAAAGAATCAAATGAGGTACATAAAATCGTAATAAATTTGGTCAAGCACAAGGCCTGTTTGTGGGAAGTTTATGTTTTGTCTTGTTTGAACTTTACCGCTAAAATAACTTTGACTTAAAAAAATTTTTTTTTAAGCTTTTGGCTTTAACTATTCAGCATGAGAAACCTGACTTAGAGGAGCAGAAAACAAAACTATTACAACAGGAAGAAGATAAGAAAATACAGTTAGCCAAGCTTGAGGAATCTCTTTTAGAGGTAAAATTTAGTTATTCAGGATGCTTTCTTATATTACAGTTTTTTAGTGAATATAATTAGCAGGTTTTTAAAAATTTAATAGTACCGTCCACATGGTTTTGGTTGTGCCAAAGACATGTCAATATATATCTTAAAATCAAAATTCAAAGAGAAAAAAGTAGATGTCTTAGAATACAAGATCTTAAGAAGGAATGGTAATTAATGTCTAAGACAAGTGATTTTTAAGTAATACTGTATACTGTATTATTTCACTAATATTTAGTTATCTATTATATGCTTAGAATTTCAAGCAGCATTAAAATGTAGCATAAAATTATGATTTAATCTGTAACTTTAAGTAGTTTTTATTTTTATTAGATTGATAAAATTAATACATATGCAATGCTTTGATGATACGGTATATCATGATTAACTCTTATTCTCATAAGCTATAAAATGTTGAAATTCTTTTAAAATAATACAAGTTTTCATAAACATCAAATTAATGATAGTTAATATGGGCTTCTTTTATTTGGTTATTTTAACATGTATGATAATGTTCACATTATTTTATTAATTTTTGCTGCAGACACTTGCCACATCCCAAGGGAATATTTTGGAAAATAAGGATTTGATTGAATCTTTGAATCAGACGAAAGCAAGCAGTGCACTTATTCAGGAGTCACTGAAAGAATCTTACAAACTCCAGATTTCCCTTGACCAAGTAATTATTTCCCTTTTTTTTTTCTTTTTGGTGATCTATATCATGTTTTCTTAAATTTTTATGTTAATATGATTAGACAGTGTAGAGTCAGGACTTTGGGGGAATGACGATTACAAAAAAAGAGAGCTCTTCAGAAACCCCAGAGCCGTGGGTCTGATCGATCCTGCTGTAGAGAGGGGGTGAGAGGCTCAGGGCGCCGAGAATAAGGTCTGCCAGCCTCTGCTGACTTCTGGAATAACGTGATCTCAAGTTCTGGGGCCACAGTTTTATACTGAAATTGAAAATGAGAGTATTGGAACTGACTGTTAAAAGCATCTGTGCCATTCCTGGAGCTTTTTAAAATTAAGGCATGTTTAGTATATTAAGTAAGAGTTGTAAGGTGTCTTTTCTGTTAAAAAATTTTCTTCCCTTAAAATGCTTTTTGCCTTTCTTTTGATAATCCCTTTTGCAGAATTCTAACCCAAGTTCAAAACAGTCTGTCTTTTCTTCTCCTACATTCTAATGATTGAGCTTTGCTTGAAGGCAAACAGACGCCCAAACAGATGAGTGCTACTGTGCATTTCCAGGCTCCAGCCTGACCTGGGCCCTCACTGACCACGTCCTTTCATTCTTTGCCAGGTCGTCTCGGTGACCCTGTCACGTTTTCCTTTCAGTATTTTTCAGCCCTTGTCCAAATCGTACACTTACATATCATAACTGTTTTACTTGGGAAAGTGCTCTGTTGAAGCAGAATAGGAACAGATTGATAGCCCGCTTCTAACCCAGCCCCCTTGGTTTCTCTAGCATGGTTTTGCTGCGCCTCTCGTTTTCTGTTTCACAGCACGGGGATGCCAAAATTCCTGGCCTTCTCCTTCTGCACAAGTGTCACTGAGTCAGCCCTGTAACGTTCCCAGCATCACGTTTGTCATCCTGGTGCTCAGATCACAGTGACTCCTCACAGTCCTGTTGGGAACCTGAGGCCGTTCACTTCGAGGATCCCTTCCCTTCTGCCTCAGAGGAAGTCCCTGTGCGCACGCCGAACAGTGCCGGGGGCTTTCTTCCTGGGTGCAGACACCTGTTCCAGTCTCTGCTCCCGTCAGCGTTCCTGTGGGCCCCAGCCCCCCGCACACTCCCGACTCGGGGTTGCGACTCTCCTCTCCTGCAGGGGGGTAGTGGAGCCAGGCCCTGGCATCACCTAAACCGCTTCTCTCTTGAAATACAAGATGGCATCGTTCATTCTCGGATCATAATTGCCTACCTTTTCTCCTTACCTTCTCCGTCATACAAGTGCTCTTGGTCCTCCGTACGGTCACCCGTGAACCACTTCTACCTCTGTCATCCGGGAGCTAGAGAATTCTTTAAATACATTGCCCTCAGTTTTATAAGAATAAGGAAACTAGATGGTATCATTCCCTTTAGTTACACAGTTCTGTGATTGGTCGTCGTATTTGCTGCACGTTATGTAGGACTGGTAAGGGTGGCTCGCTGGGAGCGGAGCGGCCTGTAGGTGGCAGGCGAGCACTAGCACTAAGATGTTTTTCCCACCCAACCTCTGATCCACAGGAGCGGGACGCCTACCTTCCTCTGGCCGAGAATGGCAGCAAGATGTACTTCATTATCTCTGACTTGTCCAAAATTAATAACATGTACCGTTTTAGTTTGGCTGCATTTCTCCGACTTTTCCAGCGAGCTCTGCAAAACAAACAGGTATGCTCTCCGTTACCCCACAGCTGATGCTGAGTAATAGAGGTCCTTGACTAGGTACTTAGAGAAAGAATTTCCTGAGAAAACTTCAGAATTCTATTTCAGAAGACCACATCCAACAATTTTAAGGTGTATCTAAAGAAACTAGCTCCTTAATTGTATTTTATGTTCTTAACAAACTACCCCAGTGCAACAGTCTTTTTAATGGAAATGATTTCAGTTCTGAGCACAAATTAATAAGTAATAGATTATCATTAAAATGGTATAAAGAAGTTATCTACATAATCTCATTCCTTGGGGGAAAACAGCATTGAAGATTTCGTGTCCCTGTGTGCCGTCTGGGGCCGTGGTGCATGCCGGGTGTTGTAGTTAAGGGGGTAGAGGAGTGCCCTCTGCGCGATCAAGTTTGTGTGCTGACAGAGGGAAGGGAGTCTTAATGGATATAAATGGTCTTAACCCGAAGGTAGCACGCTGGCTTTACGTCAAGTGTTAATATATTGCAGACAACTTTCGTGCCATAAGTAGAAACCTGCATATGGTATTTTTGAAGATTGAGACACTGTACAGTGCGAGCCCTGTAAGCACGTGCTGTGTGGACGTTTTCCTGATTATCTGTGCTGAATGTCACTGTACCCCTAACTTGGCAGATCAGACAGTGTTTTTCTTCGGCTCATGGGTTCTGTGGGAATTGGGTCAGGGCCGAGCAGAGATGGCTTACCTCTCTTTCACAGTGTTGGGACCTCAGTCGGGACATGAGGGGAGGGGGGCGGTGGCTGGGGCCTGGGGCCTGAGGGCTGGGTGAGGAGGACCCCGTGCTGGGCTTCCTGGCGCACAGAGTAGTGGATTTCTCTCTTTTTTTTTCTTTAAAGATTTTATTTATTTATTTGACAGAGAGAGACAAGAGACAGCGAGAGAGGGAACACAAGCAGGGGAGTGGGAGAGGGAGAAGCAGGCTTCCCGCAGAGCAGGGAGCCCGATGCGGGGCTCGATCCCAGGACCCTGGGACCATGACCTGAGCCGGAGGCAGACGCTTAACGACTGAGCCACCCAGGTGCCCCAGAGTAGCGAATGTCTGATAGGACATCTTGGGGGCCACACGTGTATTCCAGTCCGTGAGGCGGAAGCTGTGATAAGTCAACCTGGGGTCGGTGTCATCCGTGCTGTCTGTTGTTTGGCGGAAGCAGTCGAGAGGGTGGGGGAGGAGGCCTCACCTCCTGACAGAAGGATGTCACAGAACACGCTTATGTATTAAGACAGCGACAGACATTATTGATGGTTTCTCCTTTTTTCAGTGGGTTGCTCCTCTAGTTTTCTTCTCAGTTAAATCCCCAGACTTGGATGACTGGGCCAAAGTGCCCGTGTGTAAGCTTTCAGACAAATGTCGTCTCATTACCTTTGGAAACGTGCTGTTGGCGTATGGAACTGAGGTGGCGAGAGCACCTTGTCCATCTGTAGCTCCGCCAACAGTGGATTATACATATATCTTCGATAATTTTTGCATGAAAAATTTCTCATAAATTACTTAGAAAGTACACAATTATAAGTTCATTTTAAATTCTTTCTTGTCCTCTCGTCAAAAAATATTTCTGTGAAAAGTCAGTGACTCTGAAGGAGTGTGAGAACCGATGAACAGGTTAGCAGTTCTGCCTGAACCCAGTGAGAACATTGGTTATTCTGTGCTCTTTACAAAAGCGTGTATCTCTGTCTCCTCAGGAGCCGCCGGTCTTCGGTAGTGTGGCTACTGAATAACATTGACCTTTGTGTGTGTGCGTGCGTGTGTGTTTGTGCATGTGCACGTTTGTGCGTGTGTATGTTTGTGCGAGTTTGTGTTTGTGCATGTGCATGTTTGTGTGTGTGTGTGTATGTTTGTGCGAGTTTGTGTTTGCATGTGCATGTTTGTGTGCATGTGTATGTGTGTGTTTATGCGTGTACATGTGCATGTTTGTGTGTGTGCATGTTTGTGTGTGTGTGTGCATGTTTGTGCGTGCGTGTGTATGTGCGTGTTTGTGCGTGTACAGTGCATGTTTGTGCATCTGCGTGTGTGTGTGCATGTGCGTGCGTGCACGTGTGTGCATGTGTATTTGCGTGTTCAAGTGTATGCACATGTGTATGTGTGTGCGCGTATGTATGTGTGTGCATGTGCATGTTTGTGTGTGTGCGTGTGCTTGAATTCATTTTTAAAAGCAATATAATTTCAAATATGTAGAGTACAGAACTTGCTCTGCAGTGTGCTGGAGATCCATTAGATCTTGCTGCAGTGCACGATAGAGTGTCTTTGAGTGGATCCAGGGTTCCGTGTCACATGTGGTCTTCGTGAAGGAGTAGTGAAAGGGAGAGGGTGTTTTGCATGTGAGCTGTCAGGTAGGACGGGTACTTCCAGGGCCGAGGTCTGCTACATCTGAGCGCCACCCCATGAGGTTTTGTGCTGGTCCCACGTTGCCCTGCCTATCCTGGATGCATTTCTCTGAACTGTTAACAATTGTCTTGTGAGGTTTTTATTGTCAGTTTTAATCATAAGGAAACAAAATTTAGCCTAAATAGTACACCAGGATTGAACTTTTCAAGGCCGGTATCCTCCCAAGTGCTCCCTGAGGTGAGAGGTAAACCTATCACACTTAGGGAACAGACCAGCCTTGACAGTCTCCTCTGCCCGTTTCTACACCGAGCTCTTCTTCAGTAAGCAGAGGAAGTAGCCATTAGTGATATTTTCCAAATCATGGCAGTCCTGTATGATACAGAAATACAAAACATGAAAAACTAAAGGTGCTATGATTTCTTAAACAGCATCAGCATCAAATTTATTGTTCATCCTTAGTTAACATGGAAGGCATGGTTTAAGGTTGTTTAGGTTCTTATATTGAGGATGAGAAAATTCTATATTGGGTGTGGTTCTGGTCACCCTGTTTTCAGGCTGGATTGATCATTGTAATACAAGGAATGAAATGGGTTTAACCCATACTCATAGAGTATTCTTAATGCCATTAGGTATCAAAGTGGTATCATCAAATTCAGTTCATGTTGTATTATTGGAAGTTGACTGTAATTTTCATTCATTGAAAGCCTTAACTCTGTGCATTAAAGAAAAATACATCAAGTATTTTTATCATATTAGTGTACAAATTTAATGCCCTTGTTCGTTTGGTCCCTTGAGTTGACAAAGATAGTTGTTCCGGAATCAGCTTTGAGTCTGGAGGAACAGTATATAAGTGTGATTACGCTATGGGTATCATTTAAATGTTTATAAATTTCCTAATGGTTTTTCAGTTTTCAAATTGTAATCTACAGGATTCTGAAAATACAGAACAGAGAATCCAGTCTCTTATCAGCTCATTAAAACATATGGTCTATGAATATATATGCCGTTGTCTATTTAAGGTAAGAAATACTGTTTTTTCATGTGTAAAATACTACTTGTACTTTGATTTAATACAGTGTTACAGTTAAGTTGTATAACCTTTATCTACTGGAAAGGTGTTGAAATTGGCACTTTTGATACTTTCCCAGAATGATGTTCATTGCTAAGTGGAAGGTCTCACGGCCTTGCGGGATATGGTTGGGATGGAGGAGAATGACGCGTGAGGAAGGGAGGGCAGACATGCCGTAGGTCAGCCGCCGTGGCTCTGGACGCCCAGTATCCCAGGAGAACGGGTCATTTTCTAGCTGCACTCGGTGTCCCTGCCTCAGCACTGTTCCCAGTTTGCACCACATGAGTATTTGTTGTGGGGTCTCTTTGGGAGCACTTCCTCTACACACTTGTTAAAATAAAAACTATCTCTTGACATTGCCAGTGTCCCCTGGGTAGGGGATGAAACTGGTTCCATTCCCGCCATTAGGCAGTAAACTAATGCCTGAGTTATGAAATTTGTCACAGACGTCTTCATATTACAAGGGCCTCTGAGGAATATAAAATGAAATGTATTTTAGAAATTTTTGAATATTGTAGAAACAGAGGATTTTGTCTTAGGATTTTTTTTTTTTTTTTTTTAATTACCAATCTTTGGGGATAGGTTGAGGAAGAGCTTTGTAAAGGCAATTAACTGCATGAGAGAAATAGAGTTATTATGGTACAGTTATGTAGAGTTCTTAGAAAATTTTGGAAAAGATAGAGTTAATACATTCTTTAGAAAGGGACAGTAACTTACGAGTAGAGTCAAAATGTTGACGATCTTTACTTGAGACAAGGGGTATTACTGGAAGCTCACAGACCTATAGTTGGGTATTTCTGCAGAATGTTTCTTTAATGAGAACTCTAGCGATACCTTTATAGGTCTATAGACAGTATATCTGTGTATTTTGGAGGTCTTTCCCTCTAAAAATCACCTATTTGGCCCCCAGTTTTAACTTACATATATGTCTGGAATTATAAGCAGATGATCTCAAAACCCATTTTGTTCCTAAAACGTTATGACCTTAGATAGATATGAGGATGGCATCTCTAACATTTGTATGATGTATTATTGCACATAGTACTTAAACATTTTTATTACACAGACACAACTTAAAAATATTTTCTGAAAGACTTTCAAACTTTATCGGACTATATATAGCGGCGCCTGGGTGGCTCAGTCGGTTAAGCGGCTGTGATCTCAGGGTTCTGGGATCGAGCCCCACATCGGGCTCCCTGCTCAGAGGGGAGTCTGCTTCTCCCTCTCCCTCTGCCTGCCGCTTTGCCTACTTGTGCTCTCTATTTCTCTGTCAAATAAATAAATAAAATCTTTAAAAGAAAAACTTTATGGGACTATATACATATATAGAAAAACTATATAGAAGAACCTTTCGTCATTTCTCCCCGTTCCGCTGCTTCACTCCATTAGAGTAAACCAGTCCAAGGCTCAGTTGGCTCTTTATTGTCTGTTTCCTTTCTCTTCATGTGCATGTGTGCAAATACGTAATGTTTTTTCTTTTCCTTATTATGTATTTTGTTCTCTTGCATTTCTTTTGTTGTGACAGGTCCTGAAGATCTTTCCAAAAGTAGAACTATGTTAACCTCATTATTTTTAGTGATTGTGTGGTATTCCGTAATATGGTCATATGTTGTTTTATCTACTACTCTGTTGGTGGATATTATTTATATATATATTTTGCTATTATGAGTGAACACAGTGAAATTCTGTAAATCTATCTTTATGTACATATGTAGGTATTTCTATTCATTAGATTTCTTCATGGAAGTATAATTGCTGGTCCAAGAAAAGATACCTTTCAAATTTTGTTGAATATTATCAAATTGCCTTCTAGAAGTTTTTTATCAGTTAATAATTTTACCCACAGAGTAATTAAGGTATCTCCTTCCTTGTATCCTTGTCAACCCTGGATATATTATTAGTCTTTCTATTTTTAATCAAGTTATGGTTTACAAATATTTTTTTTTATCTCCTCTGCATTTTTATTAAAACTTTATTTTTACCTTCCTCCCTTATTTGCTATGTTTGTTGATTTCCTTGATATTTTTTTTTAATTTTTTTTTTTTTTTAAGATTTTATTTGCGAGAGAGAGAATGAGAGACAGAGAGCATGAGAGGGAGGAGGGTCAGAGGGAGAAGCAGACTCCCTGCTGAGCAGGGAGCCCGATGCGGGACTCGATCCCGGGACTCCAGGATCATGACCTGAGCCGAAGGCAGCCGCTTAACCGACTGAGCCACCCAGGCGCCCGATTTCCTTGATATTTTAAAGAATACGCTTTACATTACAGAACAAGTCTACTTTATTGTAATTGTTTTTATATTTTATTTTTTATTTTTAATTGCTTTATTGGATTTATTTTTTGATTGCTATGTTATGAATTTTTATAATTAGTTTTTGAATGTAGCTTTAATCTTTCTTGTTTTTCTAGTGAATATGTTAGAGCTGCAAGGTTTCATTTCGATCACTCTCCTAATAATATATTTAATGCTTTTTTACTTTCCTTTCAAGGCCTGTGCACTAAAATAGGCTGTGATTTGTGAAAATATCACAGACCTGCACTTATTTTAAGGTGCCACCAAAATCCTTATGAAAGTAGATGTGTTATAAATAAGTATTATTCTTGAAAAATGTTTAAGTGGAAAGATAATATAAACTTTCATATTCATTCCAAAGGTTAGTAGTTTATTAGGAATTTCTTGTTTTTGACCCATATATCTGTGCCTCTGCTTATATATTCTTACTTTATTTTTAGCAATACAGTATATTTACTGGTGAGATTTAAATCCTTATGTCGTACATTTTGTAATGTAATTAGGGAAAGCTATATGTTCAGCATCAAGACGATTTAATGTATCAGTGCAGTTTAGTGAGGGTCACTTCTTGTAAAAATACATTGAAGTGAGGCTCCAGCCAGCGTTTGATTGCACGAGGGGAGAGCTTGGAAGGTTGAACATCCTGACATTGTAGTGCCCAAGTGGAATTTTTTATTGCCCATCTTGAGAAATACTTTCCTGTTGTGAACAATTACACTTACTTTTAAAAAGCTATCATGTATAATTCTTAAGACATATTTTAATCGGTGATGGAATATGTGGTTTCTCATATTCATATTTCTCTATCAGTAGTATTAAATTTGTTCATTGTGATTCAGCATTCCACGGAATTTCAGTGTTGAATAATAATTCAGAAAGCACATTAATTGTGAAGCAATGAGGTCCATTTCTCAAGATTTAGCATTATATCTGACTTGGGATGGAACGGATTCATATTTTAGTGAGAGGTGTTTGGAGCTTCAGCAACCAGCTTCACATTAAAGTGCCTGCCGGTCTTGCTGATGTTGCTGTCGTGTTGGTGACAGTGAGAGAGGCTGCGATTAGTATTCACCTCACACCCAAGGGAAGGCAGCTTGACCTGCAACAAAGAATGATTGACTTGTTTTGTAGCAGAAAATTTAGACTTTTAATAAACTTTATAAACCCAATGGAGAAAGCTGGTGAGCAGTTTCACTTGAGGTTATTGGGTCTGCCGTTCTTTCTTTCTTTCCAAGAAATCAAAAGTGTTTATTTCAGTAAACTAAGTATTTTGGACAGTTATAGGATAAGTAGCATATTTAGTTCCCCAAAATTTAGGATTATGATGGAACTGTGTACAAATTAGTGCTTCTCCGTATCATTCTTCATCCCAGTGTATCATTTGGAACAGATACAAAATAGTGGAAGTTGCTGTTGGAAGCTTAAACAATTTCCACATGTATTGGATGAGAGTACAGAAAAGGGTTGGAAAGAGTGTTTGGAGAGCATCTACTCTTGTGTTTGCCCTTCCTTGTGGGAGGATTCCCCGAGAGAGCTCGGCTCTGGGGCAGGAGGACTGCCTGGTGGGGGGGTGGGTCGCTCACCTCACCTTCCTCTTCGAATGAATTTGCTGGTTGAGTAAAATACGGATGAATCAATCATACATTTTAAAAATAAAATGATAGCGTCTCATGATTGTGTTTATCTGACAAGTCATTTAATTTGGATTCTGGTATTTTTTTCTGTCAAAATGTGTTTTGTTTTAACAGAGAAGTGGAATTTCTCTGATTGGATGTTTATAAATTTTATAACTTGTTGCTATTAAAATGAATCCTGATAATTTAGATCATCTCTTCTGCTTAGAAAATTTTGAAACCTAGCATCTAACCCTTTAGATTTTCTATAAGTAGAGTTGGATTGTGTAGAATTGTTCATTAAAATGTGGGACTTCAAGCACAAATGTGAGTACTCAAGTTCTATGCTATCTCGGTATTCTTTAGATTAGAGCAAGGCTTCATGTGGTAACATCTGTTTTATACTTTTCCTTGAATGTGTTTGAAAGCGATGAATAGTGTAGAGTACCAATAAAAGAAATAGATTTATTATTCTTTCTACTGCTTCTTAATCTCTGAGAATCATGAGGTTTATAGAATTTTTTAAGATAAATTTCCTCTTCAATACAGTATTATGTAGTACATCAGGTTACTATAAAGTGGGTAGTTATTGTCTGTCACATTACAATGTTCCAGGCACTGTACAAGTATCTTACATACATTGTTATTTAATTCCTACAACAATACCATTCTAGAAAGGAGGAAATCAAGATCTGGAGCTAGCACCTTTCTGTAGGTTTTTCAGATGTAGAGGATGTTGGAACTGGAATTTAAACCCACTCTGCTCGATGCCGGAGACTCAGGCTGATAGGGTGTGGGGGAAACAAAATCGTCGCATCTGGAAATGTGAACTGTATCCCAGCCAAGAAGTGGGCTTTAGGATTCCCGTATCTCATATGAATCGATGCTACTGATTTATACTGTGCAGGCGTCTCTTAGGATTTTCCTTCATTCAGCTCATTTTGTCGATGATCAGTTGAGATTCTGCTTATTATATATCCCCTTGATAGTAAAGAATTTTGTAACAGAACCCAAGTGTAATGAGATAAATTGACATTGAACTGAAACACCTAAATTTTCTGATCTGATGAGCAGTGTAGATCCAAGGACATTAGAGGTACAAAATATTTTCTCAACTGGATATTGACAGGTTTTTTATTGTTGTTATTGTTTGAAGTAAGTATGCAGAAAATCTGTAAGCTTGGTTTATTCATCCTTAACTTGGCTCCAGTTTATTTGGAAATTATGTGTTCTCTTGTCTCTCAGTAAATTGTATTTTTAGGAGTATTTCTGAGTCATAATTGTTCTTTATTATACTGTCATTCTTAAATACTTATGGCTAAAGACGGCTGCCAGCAACAGCTTCTTTGGCCATCTTTGGTTGGGAAAGCCATCGACAGAGATCCCAGGGAGCCTGGTTTAGGTCATGGGGTATGTAGGCCATTATCTGTGGAGGATATCATAGAGTTGGCTCCGTGTGATTATATGCTGATCCCTAAGGCCATGATGTGTTCTGGGACCGAGCACAGAGAGAAGGGGGGCCACCATTATCCACTTTTTGACTGTATATTATGTGGCTTACTTTCTGCCGACGTTTTGGAGCTTTGCCTCAGTGATAATGAAGTTAGCTCACTGACCACAGCGGCTAATCTGAGAATCGTAGTGGCAGGGCCTGGCCTTTTCTTCATTAACCCTGGAGACTGCGTTATTTTCCCTCAGGTCAAAGGAAGAAATGGCTAAGATAAATGTAGTAATACTGCGTGTGACTTTGTGTGTATACCTTAATCCTTCTTTCTTTACCTTAGAGGAGGGATGCATTTTAAATATCCATTAATGTGTTAAATAAACATCTTAGAGGCTTACCCAGCCAGTCACCGTTCAACCCCAAACCTGAATTTGTACTTTCTGACACCTAAGAATGCTGCACAGCCCCCAGATGGCATGTCTTGATTTTTATAGTTTCAAGTCACATGGGACTTATTTCCTATACATGGTGGTTGGTTGTACCTTTCTTTCCACACTGAGTGATGGCCATCTGCTTAAAATTTTTCTATTTTGAGAATTTTTTTTTAAGTCCTTGACTATGTTATGGTTGTAAACACATGGTTTTTATTTACTCACTTAATAGGCATTTGTTGAGTACTTGCTGTGTATACATACACAACATACACTTTCATGAAGTCAGTTATTCTTCTGTATTGTATTACTTAAGACACTGAATCTTTCTGACAGAGGGGTGATTTTCTTGCAGGCAAGGAGGTTACCTGCTGGTAATCTTCACAGCCCTTACAGTTAGTCTATGTGTAGATTTATAATCATAAGCATGTATTAGATATAAAGTGTTATTTATAGTATGGGAGAAGCTATATAAAATGCTTAAATTATAAACTGATGGGAAAAGATGGTGCTTGAGTAGATAGGCTTGTTGGTGTTGTTAATAAGCATTTACTGTATTTTGTAACAGAAATGAGATAAGCTTATTTTAGAAAATTTACAAAATACACTTAAGAAAAAAGGAAGAAACCAAAAATAACCCATAGTTGTAAAAATAAATCACTGATAAAAATTGATACCAATTTTCCAATTTTTTTCTGCAGATGTATATCCGTATATGTTTATGTAAACATATTGCCTCTCCTTCCATTGTATGGGCTATGCTATATATTTTCGTTTGAATATTATTTATGATAAACTTTTGAACATTAGGTTGTTTCAGTTTTTCCTCCATAATAAAAAATCTTGCATTAAATATCCTCATTTCTTATCTATGAATACATTCCTCATCCCTTTGCATAACTTTCTAGAAATGAAATGTCTTGATTTAGGGGCATATAGAATGTTCTGGATCATGTAAGCATACACAGTGACAAATTGAAGAAAACTAATGCAGGAAGTTGATCTTCTTGGTAATGACTGATTCAGACCTCAAAATTGGATTTCAGCTAGTTAAATAAACACATTTTTTTAATGGGTTGTATACGATGACTAATCTTTAGCATTTTCTCTAAAACTTTGGGTACTTTCTCTATCCTTCCCGCCTGCCACTCAGAAGTGTTCTGTTTAGGTGCCACCCGAATAGTCATTTCTTATATTGCTAAAAGTAGGTAATTTAAAGATAGAACACAGATTTTGTGAACTGAAATTTCAGGACTATGCTTTTCCAAAAGCACAAATTTAGAAACAGCAAGATAACATTTGTTATTCTTTTTAGGCTGATCAGTTGATGTTCGCTTTGCATTTTGTTCGAGGCATGCATCCTGAACTTTTTCAAGAAAATGTAAGTGGGAATAAAGGAGGAAAATGTTGGAGTTACATAGAAGTTTGGTAATGGGCAGATTTATGGTTGGATTAGAAATAACTTTAGACTGGAAATTATCTATCAACCTGTTAATTTTTTAATAAGTTAGAATTTAGTGTAAGATGCTGATTTCTGCTTCTCCCCTCTGGGTGAGCCAAGTATTTATTCAGAGGTATGATGAGGCAGCGTGGCTTACCACAGTGCTTCTGGACCTTTCTAGACCCCCGTGCCCTGCTTGTCTTGCTCGTACGGGCAGTGGAGCTAACACACGTACAAAGTGGAGCAATATGGGTGTATAGCAGCCTCGTTTATTCCCTTCACTGACTTGCTCCGAGTCAGCATGTGAAGCAAGAGGGTGGGCAGTTCTCAGAGGCTTCCTGGGGCCCGAAGCCTTATGTTAGTCTTTTTTATGTATAATTTATCTTCTTTGTCTGTAACTTTATTTCTGGTCTGCCCGATCATCCTCTCTCCAACTTGAAAAGAACCTCCTTCAAGTTAGAGCTAACTAATCCATCTCTGGTGTGATTCTAACATTTAAAAACAAATTATTTGTAAGTGATTTTCTGGTTTTGATGCCATTATCATCAAGTGAGTAGAGTAGCAGGGTGGGAGGGAATAGTATATGGACAGTGAGCTTTGACCTTCACCTCTACGTGGTCAAATTTCGTGTCCTGGGTTCTCCTTATTTGTATACTTAAAAGAACGCAGACCTTTCCACATGCCTATTTTCTCTCTTTGTTCCTAATTCCACATGCGCTGGCTGACTTGTATTGTTTCTCCTAAATTTGTTAATTTGACTCCTTTTATTTCCACCATTAGCTTTGATGCCTTTCCCCCCTCCTGTATCATGTTTTTCACCATGATCAGTATGTTCCACACTGTGTAAGATTTAATATTCCCTAGTGTTCCCTGTTGGAGTATATGTAATTACTGGGAAAGGAGAACATTTTTCTCTGACTCCCACCTAGTAATAGTAATCATTTCTAGTCTCTTGTGACTGTATAGTTTCAGTAAGTGGTCATGCTGGGTGGAAGCAGGAAGTAATTTTGTTTTTTTTCTATATTGCTCTCAAATTTTGTATGTTTTTTCTTTATTTGCTGAACAATATGTAACAAAGAATATGATAGTGCCCATTATTATCTTGGGTGAGTTCAGGGTAAAGACAGATTTTCTTGGAGCACTAGATTCTGTAACCCTGGGTCAGTCATGATTCCGTGGATTAATTTAAAAAAAGAATAATGGCAGTCTTCTAATCTGTTGGAAAAGATAAGTTAATGGAAGTACTTTTTTCTATTTTTTCCCAGCATACACAATTTTTAAATTTTTGGTGCACTTTATTGCTTATTTATTAGTGAAAAATGGCATGTAATGGGGCAAATTAAGACAAATGCTGACTGAACATGACATGTAAATTTTTCGATGTTGAAACATTATAGGGAGAGAAATTGTAGTTACATCTTTTGCTTTAGTAAAATGATTTCTCGTACTTTGCATAGGAATGTGTTATGTTGTACATGAACTCATTCTTGATGTTAATGTTGTACCAGAAGTGGGACGATGTGACATGAGTTTTTTTTCCATGTCCTTAGAAAGCTGCACTGTAAGCTATCTTTTAGGGAAATTGAGAAAATTCTGTTAACTGGTTAGTATTTTTATATTTTTTGTTTTACTCATATTTTTATTCAACAGGAATGGGATACGTTTACAGGTGTGGTTGTTGGAGACATGTTGCGGAGATCTGTAAGTAAAAATAATAAAATTCTTTCACTCTTAGGGAAAATAGTTCTGGCTTTGACTTCATGAGATGCTATTTGCTTCAGAGGAATTTTAAAGTACTGTTGAAATTATACTTTAACTAGAGGAATAGGTCCTTGCCTCTATTACTGTACTATAAAATGGACCTAAATATTTTTTGTCCTTAGAGACATATATTCTTATGAGAATAATACTAATTAGATACTAAGAAAGTAATACACTTTATAATCCTGGAAAAATAAAATTTTGTGTTATGACTAGGAAAATTCCCCAAAACTGAAGTTTAAAATTTTTAAAAAAATTTTTGGTAACTTCATTCAAATTTATCTTTTTCTTTACTAATTTTCTATTTGCACATGTAATGAATAAAATTTTTTCTTCAAAGCAGCATACCCAAACTGTAATGCAAAATCTAGATTATGTCTGAAATATTTTTATTTAGATTAAATTAAGATATTATTAAAAATAATGTAAAATTTATGGCAATTTTTTATTATTTTATTACATTTTTCTGAAGTTTCATAAAAGATTATGCACAATGAAAACGAATGCAACATTTGTGTAAATGGTTGTCTATACCTTGTTATATAGAATTTTACAATAGTAAAATAAATTAAGCAATAATACATAGAATGAGTTTTCAAATCAGTGTTCGTAAAATTAGCTAGCAGTCACTTGTTGATTTTTCTAAGTTTGAATTTTACCAAATATACCAAAGAGAATAATTGCTCTTATAAAGGACTCTCAGCAGAGGATCCGGGATCAGCTCCCGTCTTGGATAGACCAGGAACGAAGCTGGGCGGTGGCGACACTGAAGGTATTCAGGACTTTTCTACTGTGGGGAGTACTTAAACTTCTTCTCTATTTGAGTTATCTGTTTATTTTTTTTATGTGCTCCCTATTAATACTCAGTGTTGATATTTCTGTGTATATGCCATCAAATTCCTGGGTAAAAGGATATCAGAGAATTATTCTATTCTGATTAGTCCTTTAATCCTTAGTTAAATCTTTCATTCAACACATACATATTTGGTCTCCATTGCACAAGATTCTGTGCTGCACACCCACAGGGAATAGAAGGATAAGTAAACAAAAGATCTAATATGGAACGTGGAGGCCTTCTTTATAGAATAATTCAAGATTGGTAATGAGATGCAGTATGATGCTAGGAGTTTCAAATTCAAACTGTTTCTCTTGCTTTTATTCGTCTTTGAAATATCCCTCACCCGCAGCCCCTCTCCATCCTTGCGATCCCTCCCCGAGTTTTGACTCTCATCATTCACCTGGGCTTTGCTGCAGAGCCTCTGCTCTATGTTTTAAAGTTGACTTATAATTCAGTTTGCACTCTATTAAAACCTTCCGATGGCTTCGGTCACTCACAGGATAAAGTCCCTCGACATTTGCATGAAAGATAAGACGGTCCATGACCCTGCTCCTTGCCCACCTCTTCCATTTTATCTCCAGTCCACCCCTCACTTACAGTTCGCGCGTTGCTACTCCCTCTACCTGGAATGCCCTGGGGCTGTGTTTACCTGTCAAACATCGATTTCACATTTGAAGACCTACCTTCTTCATTCTGTCTCTTCTGTTGGCATACATCTTGAACATCCCTACATCATAGCACCTGTCATACTGAGTCAGAACGATGCAGTGTGTCCGCCTCTTCTCCCAGGTTGTAAGTGCACTGAGATGAGGATCCGTGCCTTGTCAAACTTGATGTCCTGACACCCAGTGCAAAACCTGACTTGCACATTCCTTTGATTATTCAGTAAGTGCCCCCTGTACTCCAGATGCATAGTTAGTTTTCTGTTAGGTACTTTTTTTGGTTGCACAAATTAAGATTATGAGTGGACAAGCTAATGACAAAATAGGTGATGTAAGTTTTGCATTGTTCATATATTCTGTTGAGTTAAGGTATTAAGTATTTATAATATGCTGGTTGACAGTGGAGAGCACAGATGTATAAAAGTCTTTGTCCCTTCTTTCTAGGAGTTTGTCACCTAGTGAAACACTTTTGACACAGTTATAAGACCTGGCTCATAAACTCCTAATGGGAAAAGTAATAATTATTGTTTGAACAGCTGATCTCCAGTCACACTTGGGGAAAAATCTTACGTTTTTAACCTAAAAATTGTAATGATGCTTTTTTTTTTCCACATACTCATTTCTATTTAAGTAAAGAAATGCAAAATATTTAGGGAAGACAGCTTTCCTATTCAAAGAAGGTTTATAATACACATTGATGTTTTATTATCAGTTTATAAAACATTTTTAAGTGGATTATCTCATTTATTTATTTATTTTTATTTAAATTACAGTTAGTTAACATATAGTGCAATATTAGTTTCAGGCATAAAATTTAGTGATTCTATGTGAATTATCTTATTTAGTTATCATACCAACCCTAAGAGACAGGTATTATTAAATTCTCTTTTTACAATGAGAAATGGAAGTCAGTAGTAGTGAGTTAAATGAATGAGCCTAAGGTTTCTTCTTAATTTAACACAGTTTTTGAAGACCTATTATGTGCCAAGCAATCATCCTAAATACTTCACATGTATTATCTTACTTTATCATCACAATAACCTGATGAGGCCGTAATTATGCCTGTTTTAGAAAAGAGGAACAGGAGGTGGAGCGAGGCTAAATAATTGAGCCAGGATCAAACAGGTGGGAGGTTTGGGAGCTGTGATTTCGGTTCAGGCCTTCTGACACCAAAGTCCAAGCCCTCAGTATCTCGATTTTCCAACTACAGTGTTTTCCTTCTCTCTGTCTCCCCCGACTCCCCATTCCCAAGTGTGAGGTGGGTGCCGAGGGCAGGCTGCGGGGCGCGGGCCACGGGGGCAGAAGCACGGTTCCGAAGTTCAGCTGCCAACAGTTCTGTCTGCGTTCTGGACTCAGGCCTCCTGGGTGCTTCTGTGGGGAGCCAAAGACAAGACAGAGAGACTTCTGTCAGAATGTGTCCGTCTGTCTGTTCCCCGTCATCCCTCCCCTGCCCGGTGCAGCTGCTGTCGCATGGCACGTAGTAAAGGCCACAGGGGCAGCTCGCGGTTTCTGGTCACTTACTGGTGACTTACTGGGTGCGTGGCATTATGCAGAATTTGAAAGGAGATCACCTCACCGACTGTTACGGCCCGATGAGGTACCTGACAGGTGAGGAAACCAGGCACAGAGCGACGCGGTCACTTGGAAAGTAGAGTCGGGATTTGAAATGGGGCTCTTTGTGGTCGAGTCGGAGCTGTTCACCACTCTGGACTGCCGGCTGTTCACGAATACCTGCTGAATCAAGTCGGTCGATTCTGCTCTGTTACCAGTCCGTCGTTTTTCTCATTAGTCATATACTTGGTGCCTACGACTAGTCAGCACAGTGCCCGTGGAGTGACAAGTCGATGTTTTCTGATAGGAAGAGACTGTGCTGAGCACACCTGCCTGTAGAGAATCTAGCAGGTACTCGAGGGTGATACGGCTGGCGCCACGCTGAGTATAGCCCTGGGGATTTGAGCAGAGTCTAACGTGAAACCAGCACGCCGCCTCACTGCCTCAGATTTCTAGCCAAAAGCATCTTGGTTATACAATGTGTAGCATAAATCGGTAGCAGTAGGCCCTTATGCACTAATTGCCACTAAATTTAATAGACTACCATCAAGGGTTATCCTAATAGGCTTAGATCACTTATGAAAAATAACGTGAAATGTACTTAATTTTCTGCTGTATGTTTCATTTTAGTTAAGTTACATAATGAAATTTGGGCAATATAATGGGTTATTTAGAAATGAATATAGCTACTTGGATGAAGCATCCTTAAGTATTTGACTTGGGTTTATATTATGTGACATTCTAGTACTCCAGATACAGGTCTTCTGAATTCACCATTCTTTTCTTTTTTTAAAATTTTTTTAATTTTTTTAAGATTTATTTATTCATTTGAGAGAGGGAGAATGAGAGAGAGAGTACATGAGAGGGAGGAGGGTCAGAGGGAGAAGCAGACTCCCTGCTGAGCAGGGAGCCCGATGCGGGACTCGATCCCGGGACTCCAGGATCATGACCTGAGCCGAAGGCAGTCGCTTAACCAACTGAGCCACCCAGGCGCCCTATTTATTTATTTTTTAAAAGATTTTATTTATTTGAGAGAGAGAGAAAGAGAGAGAGCACATGAGAGGGAGGGTCAGAGGGAGAAGCAGACTCCCTGCTGAGCAGGGAGCCCGATGCGGGACTGGATCCCGGGACTCCAGGATCATGACCTGAGCCGAAGGCAGTCGCTTAACCAACTGAGCCACCCAGGCGCCCCGAATTCACTATTATTTTCAATAGAAGTTCTCCATCTGTACAGGTTGACATTTCTGATGTTGTAGCCCGGTGTTGGTAAAAGTCTGGGGGAGAGGCTGCTGGAGGGGAGGGGGGATGGGCAAAATGGGTGAGGCTGTGGGGCGAGTAAGTCATGGGAGTAGAAGGCACAGCAAGGGGTGTGGTCAGGGTGTTGAGTAGTAGTTGTGTGGGGGCAGGTGGTGCTACACTTGCGTGAGCACAGCATAGTTCAGAGATTTGAATCACGGTGTTGTGCACCTGAGACTGACGTCGCATCTCAAAAAAAGTGTACTATACTAAAAAAATTGTTCTTTAATGGGCAAAGGACCTGAACAGACATTTTTTTTGAAGAAGTCATACAAATGGCCGACAGATACACAAAAAAGGTGCTCAACGTCATTAATCATGAGGGAAATGCAAATTAACTCACAGTGAGGTATCAGTCCACAAGTCTTAGGAGGGCTGTAATTGGAAAGACAAGAGATGAGTGCTGGCGAGCTTACGAGAAAAGGGAAAATGTGCAGCATTGGTGAAAATACAAATTGGTGCGGCCATTATGAAAAACACTAGGGAGGGTCCTCAAAAAATTAAAAATAGAAGTACTGTATGCTTCAGCAGCCCTACTTCCTACTTCCGGGCATACATGCCAAGGAAATGAAACCAGTATCTAAGAGATACCTACACTCGCATGTTTATTACTGTAATTGAGAGCAGCCATCAGTGGATGATGGATGAAGAGAATGTGATCTGTCCATCTATACTGGGATATTACTCATCCACAAAAATTAGAACTCAAAACAGCTGCAAGGGGGATGGAGGTTGCCAGGAGCTGAGGGTGGTGTGAAATGGGGAGAAGTTGGACACCGGGTACAAATGTTTGAAA